>NW_026853236.1:0-142764 GCF_026571515.1 Ruditapes philippinarum
AAAAAGGGTTTCGACATGGAACAGATATTCCGCTCCCATATTAATTGCATGACTGCTGCTGTAGTTGCTGAGGAGCGACCTGAAGACCAGGTGGTATTACTCCGTAAGACTGTGGCAAACGCCAGGGCTTTGTATGGAGGTAAGTAATACACTTGGGGTTCTAAGTTCTAACGAGCTTAGGAGCTGGATGCTGGCCGCTGTTAAATAGTGCCCAGGAAGATGATCCAGTGGAGAACCTTCTATTAATAACTTGATGGATGGTTAATAACAGTATGGTAATCTGTCTTGCTAACGCCTGACATTGATAATCTACTGTATTTACAGGCCAACGCCTGTAAAGGCGGTCAAGTGGGTACTGGTTTGAAACCCAGGAGTGGACTAAGAGTCTCGGGGTGCACACTTCCAGGGAGAAGACTTCGTCTTTAAAGTCGGGGGGAGTGTGGTGAGATATGAGAGTCTGACCTTATCCGGGTGATTCAGATACCGGATAGACGAGATTTAGTCCGTGTATGACGAGCAAGATCGAAGCCGCCATCTTGATAGGAACTATAGGAAAGACAACAAGACGAAATCCGAAGTAACTTAGAACTATATACAGTCATCCATACAGGGAAAGTGTTTCAAGGTAAGCAGAACACTTTATAGCCATAGATCTATGGTTTGTCGCGAACAAGACTGGTTTCTATGACTTAGGTCCAGGTAATTGTGGGGGTTCAAACTTTGTTAATTTTAATATTAATATACATATAGGCAGATATGGTCGTGTCTGCTCTGAAAATAATATGCATGAAAGGATTATATTTTTTATTTTCACATATGAAATTATCATACATGTATGATGTGTTGCCCTTAAGACCCGTGTTCCTACGCCTTAGTTTAAGGTCACTGCTGGGTTTAAACTTTTTCAAATATTTTATGTTATATACATATAAATGGTGGTTGTTGTGTCCGCTCTGTAACTTCCGTATACATGAAAGTTTCAAATTTTTATTTAAAAATATAAGTCACCATAGATGGACAATGTGTTGTGAACAAGACCTAGGTTTCTTTGTATAACTTATAGTTCACTGCTGGGGTTCAAACTTTGTCAATTTTTACCACCACACTTAACATGATATAGTTGGTATAGAACTAGAATCCTTCAGGGGCATTTGTCACGTTCTGTGACAGCTCTTGTTTTTTCTCAGTTCTCATATCGTCATGGATCATTACATTACAATTGTAATAAAAATGTCTGATTTCCTTAATTATAAATAACACAAATCGTTTTCTGGATTTGGCTGTATCATAATTCATAAAAGAAAATAGTACGAATTTGCAGTTCAGTATCAAATATTACGTATACTCCGAAAGAGCATACAGTCAAACATTATTTTTACTTGACAAAAAAATTCTAACGTACTTTTATATCTATAAATTTATTTAATTTAGGCGGACTTTTACACTATACATTGGAATAAGTTAACAACTCCTAGTATTTACATTATACTATTTGCTTACCATGTATATAGTTACTCAAGTGTTAGTTTAGTTAGGTTAGACAGAAATACCTATCTGTTTTGTGTTATTATAATATAATAATAATAATAATAATAATAATAATAATTATTATTATTATTATTATTATTATTATGTTCAACGTCCTTGTCTAAAGACTGACTAAAAACGCCGTTAAAATTGCGATTTATTCTAATATACACCCTTATTTTAAGCGTAATGTAAGAAGTAGATGAATATAACAAGCAAATTAGACATTTATTATCAAAAAATGAACAAACTTACAGTATTTATAAAAGTAAAAATAAATACATTTAGTTAGGCGAAAAATAATATGCATGCACATTTTTATTTCTAAATATCCGAATTTGGAATATCCGAAACGAGCCCCATTTATCTTTTATATTAGTTTTGTGACACACAAGTCTAATTTTAACTAAACTATAATTTTGTTTACAATATATAAGAAATATATTGCTATCTTTATGAGTTTAATTCAGTCAAACACACAAATTTATTAGTCTTGTATGAAAATTGTCGACAAATTTGTGATTTAATTGAATTAAGCAGGTGCTCTAATTATGACGTCATTATGTCGTCATAGTAACCAGAAATGCCTAATAAATGTCTATTTTGAAAATGTAACACATTGTACTAAACACCTTTAGGTTTTTATCAATATCTAAGATGGGGCCATTTTTGGTGCTTAGTGAACCTTGCTCTTTATCATAATACAATAATATGAAGTTGATCCCTTCAATAATAGCGAAGTTACAGCCAAAGCAAAGTCAAGGTCATTAATGTTTGAATTTCAAGGTCTGTCGGGTTATTTTTAAGGATTATCCTTGAAGATTATTATGTTCAAGTTTGAAGACAATCCATACAAAAATAACAAAGTTACAGCCAATAATAGCCAAAAACATAAATTTTTTTAATAATTTGACCTTCAAAGTCAAGGTCATTTATGAGTCAAGGTCAAGGTCTATCGGGTTATTTTTAAGGGATAAGGGATATCATTGAAGATTATTATGTTAAAGTTTGAAGACAATCCATTCAAAAATAACACAGTTACAGCCAATAACAGCATGAACAAGCAAACTTTTGACTTTCAACCTTGACGGTCAATGTCATTTATGGATGAAGGTTAGTGTAGTCTTCTAAAAGGTCTTGTCCGAAGGGTTGTTGTGGCCAAGTATGAAGACAATACACCAAGAAATAAAAAAATTATGATCCAAGTACAAGTTTGCGGACGGCAACGCCGCCACGATTATAACAATACCCCTACTTAAAAAAAGTCGAGTTAAAAACGCGTTCACTTAACAGCCACGTGCGACGCTGTGAATGTACTGTGATTTGGAACTCTTTTGAAATGCAAACTTAAATATGTCTTTTGTTCTTCTGTTTTATTGTGTATTCAGATGGTACCGGGCGGTGACTGGACTATAGATGCACGTGGTTTGCAACAAGTTCCTATAACTGGCTTAGACTATAAACGCTAAATTACGTTAGTGTTAGCTAAAGCTAAGGACGGTACATTTCTTCAACCACAGTTGATTTACGCTTGCAAGACAGAGAGGTGCTTGCCTAAGTGTGACTTTCCTGATTTGTGGGATGTTACGTTACGTTCACTGAAAGTCACTGGAGTAATGAAGAGTCCGTGTTTCGTTATGGTGAGACAATCATTGTACTACATGTGTAAGGGGTTGACTCCCTCTTGTGAAATTTTGTCAGCAGGCTGTAGCAGTCTTTGATTTGTATCGGGCCCATCAGACTCCAAGTGTTGTGACAAAGTTAAAGGACACTGGTATTACCCGCTTTTTGTGCCAGCCTGTTGCACCGACCGTCTTCAGTCTGTAGATGTTGCAGTAAATTATGATTACAAGGATGTTCTTATGGCGCATTTTCACGAGTGGTACACACAACAAGTGACCGATATATTAAATAGAAGTGATGAAAGTACACGCACTCCTGGCGATTTGAAATCTTCAACGCTGAAACCAATCCACGCTAAATGGATCGTTAGCGCGCACACACAGATTGAGAACTGAGATGACCAAGTACAGACAGGATTCAGGAAAGCCGGACTTTTAATACTGTATCAGCAGTAAATGAGTGTGGCAGTGTAAAATACTAGTACAATGTGCTTGTATTTCTTGCCAGTTAAGATGTTGATATGCAACCTATATCTTTCTAAAAGATTCTATATCTAATTACTTTACATTTAAGCAAACTGACGATAGAAACAATTACTGATATTTTTCGTGTCAGATAGTTATTATGTGCTGTTAATTTTTTATGTCAAATAATTATATGCTGTTTATGTCAATAAATGAATTGATGTTAATGCTGTGTTTTAATTATTTAAAATACTAGAAAAGAGCAAACAAATATTACGTACATGTCAGTTGTTTTTATGCACGTAGTATTTACGTAGCAGTTGAATAGAATCATTTCATCCAGGAACCGTATAAATACAAAAAAGCATCCGCAGTATAGTGCTATTTGACAGTCACGTGATCCTACGTCACTACAACACCCACTTTCAGTTTAGATTGCACCTAGTATACAAAAAAAAAAAAAAACAACAAAAAAACCCTGGAACATACACTAAAGCGCATTAGTCGGTTTCGTATCCGATTAATAATTATGTTTATCTTTGATTCAATGATTGAACTACAAGAAAATTATAAAAATTTGTAGTCAAATTACAATTTTATGAATGATTTATACTCACCTGATTGAAATTACATTAGGATATATCTCCATTTTAAGTCAACAATCCGCTAATTTAAAAATCAAGCGTCTAGTGATAACAACATATCTGTGTCTATAACACGCACATTGTAAACCCCAATAAGTTTTCTTTTATTTCAAGAGTAAAACGTAATAACTAACAGTTTACTTTGAAATTACCAAAGGGGTGAGAGGAAACTCCATCAGGTGCGTATAAGTCCATTCATAAATAATTTCATTTAATGATTTATACTCACCTGACGGAAGAGGCTGGTATTTTCAACTTCTATTCCTCTAATCTATCATTAACTATTTCCCACTAAAGTTCTTAAAAAAATAAAAAAATGATGATCCTACAACATTTTATGTTTCTGTACTTATATATGTATGTACCATTACATAATTATACATCCCACTTCTTGTGAGAAATCGTTAATATTTTCACAATATTTTAAAGAATAACAACTGTCCGCAACTAATTCTTTGATTTGAGGTTGATTAACAGTGAGAAAAAATATTGTTTCATCATTTTAACCTTTACGTCTTAAAGGTTCTGTTTTTTATATAGATAGCCAAAGCTCGTTAAGGATCCAACAATTTATTTTCCTTGAATTTAGGAAAGGTCTTTATTAGACAACCCTTGACGAACAAAAGTAATTCCATCAGACTGGACTGAAAATATTCCTTCTCCAAGATTTAATGCCTGTAAGTCGCTGACCCTTAGAAACGTCGAAAAACAGTCTTATAAGTAACATAATTCAGTGATGTTTGCATTAACCGTCCAAAAAGATATTTTGAAAAGCTTTTAAAACGTTTGGTCAATCACATTCAGGCAAAAGTTTGATTACAGGTGGTCCCAGATTGAACACCCCTTTAAAATGTTATAATGTAAGGACGTTGTACAATGGGAAATTTACCTATAGATTGTAAAATCGAGGATTGCATAGATCTATATCCCGCTTTTGTTTTCTATTGTAAAGCATTATGATACAAGTACAAATGTTGCTGCAATGCAGCATTTGAGAAGCTCCGCGCAAAAAATGTGCTCATTACAGATACCTTACCAAATTATTCCTTCGCACAGGTCATGTTATATTCAGATTGAGTAATATTGTAATTTTTTTCCGAAAGTTTTTTTAAACCATTTTTTGCATAATTATATACTTATCACACAATGTCAATAATTAAAAACAGGGGACAGATATTAAATTTTAAAAAATGCTTTCACTGATGCCTACCTGGTATGAAAAGTAATTCCGTTGAATACAAACAAGACTTACAAGACCAAATTATTCCTTCGCACAGGTCATGTTATATTCAGATTGAGTACTATTGTAGATTTTTTCCGAAAGTTTTTTAAGCCATTTTTTGCATAATTATATATACTTAACACACAATGTCCATAATTAAAAACAGGTGACAGATATTAAATATAAAAAATGCTTTCACTGATGCCTACCTGGTATGAAAAGTAATTTCGTTGAATACAAACAAGACTGACAAGACTTGTAAATGATATGTGGCATGACTGTACTGTGTTCTGTTTGTTTCACTACTGAAGTCAGTAACATAAGATGACAAAAATATCAAAGACTGTTTTTATTATAATAATTGTAACAAATAAACAAATAGTAACAAAAAGGAACTAATATTATAATATTGTAATATAACATGCATTTTTTCATGTCAAATTGAAAAAAAAATGTTTCTTTCAATACTGAAAGCAGAACACACTCTGGTAATGAAAAAAAGTAATGATTTTCTAAAAGACCAAATTCAGGATTTTTTGGTTTGCTATACATACGTTACATGGTGATACAGTATGTATCAATATAATAATAGACTGTTACCTGAGTTTTAGGCAGGTATGAAAAAATTCGCTAACATGTTCATGCGAGTAAAAGATATCGCAACAGTACTTGACATTGGTGATATACGAAATATATGAATTGATTTATTGGGTTTTGTTTGTTTGTTTGGATTTTTACGGCAGTCAACATATAACTGGCCATATCGTGCCGAACGCTATAATAGGCTAAAATGTTATTTAAAACTTAGTGATTTAAAAACTCTTCTGCGACAAGGGATTAGCCAGCCTGGTTTTTATGGCGATGTGATTTACAAACTTCGTAAGATTTTGGGTCATGGTAATTTTTCTGCTGATTTTACTAAAATCATTAAACGTTCTATTAAAAGAGATTATGACCCTACTATTTTAAGACATACTGCATGCTTAGTGTTCGACACTAAGTGGGAGACTCAATGATGGATAGTTCGTAAAGCCCTTTGGGAATGAATTGTCTTAATTTTCGTCTTCTACCTTGCTTCGTCGGGCCCTTGTAGGTGATTTTCTTGTTGCTCTGTCTTCCTTTAGGACATTGAGTACTTTTGTTATGGTCATTGGGTTTACTTTTATATGTTTCTACATGATCATTTAGTGTTTTACTTATTTAACCTTTTGTAACCATGACAACTGTTAGAATTTCACTTGGCGGGGATTCATTTTATTTACACTGTCTCGTTTATAGGAACATGGTGGGGCTAAGAGCGAGGTTTGGTGCACCATTAACCGGTTTAAACTCCCCAGCAGTCATTATTATGCTGCTGACCGTTCCAAGGCGGCGCCCCACTGTGTTCCTCAGATGTATGTCTATGTTGTTTCATACTGTTTTGGTGACACTTTTGCTTGTGTCCCTTGTTGTTTTCTCGTCTACGGTAAGTATCTTCCCCATTGCCTCTAGTTTTTATTTCTTTGATTAACCACCCCCCTTCCCCCGGTCTCCTGTCCCCTTCCCCTTTGTGGGCCTATTATTATTTTCCTTGAATTCCTAATCAGTTACAAATTATTTATCATTTAATGATTAACGTGTCGTTGCCCTGTCCTTTTTATGTTTTGGGTCCACCTGGGCTCCTTGCCATTGGTTCTTGTTGCTGGGTCATATGGGGGTTGCGTTAATTGAACGCCGCCTTTCCTTGTTGATCTTGTTTATCATATTTTGTAAATGACAATAGAAATGAACCAATTAGATCTTAGAATAAAAGTTTATCTCTTTCAAATAATCAATTATGTTTTTTTGATGGAATTATATTAAAGAGTTCTTTGAGTGAATTTACAGAATAACATCTATTACAGGCCTGTAAAAAATCATGACATTCAAAAAGAAAATGCTTGACAGTAAAATTTTCATTACAACCTACACAGAAAGGGGCATTGCCATTTGTAAGGAGATAAGAATGAGTAATTTTAGTGTGTCCAATTCGGCATCGAAGAAGAACTGTTTGATCATGCGGTTTGACAGAGATAGAGATGGTGACACATCTAGAGACGGGTTTATATCGTGAGGTTTATTAAAAACGGCATTGTCCCAATTTGCTTTCCATTAAGATGATACGAGTTTATTTATAGCCGGTTTAAAATCATAAGCAGGTAACAAAAAGTCAGTTTTTTGAAAATGTAATGATTGTTTAGCTATAGCATCTACTTTTTCATTTCCTCGTATTCCTACATGACTTGGAATCCAATATAATTTAACATATTTTGTTTTTAGTATATCATGAAATCGTAAAAGAAGTTTCTTTACCATGATATTATCAGATTTTTTTATTTTTAATGGATATTAAAACAGAAAGCAAGTCATAAAATATCACAAATTTATCGTGGGTATACTGTGCTATGTATGACAATGCTAAATCGATAGCTTTTGCTTCAGCAGTAAAAATTGATGTATTATCTGGTAACCTCATACTAGATGTAAAGTTATTTTCAAACACAGCCGCACCTACTTTGCAACCTTCTTTTGAACCGTCCGTATAAATATGTATAAAAAATTCATGTTCTTCCTTAGTTGCTAGAAACTTCTCTTTGAAGTATTCAGGTGATTTTGATGACTTTTTTATATTTGAAAGGTTAATATTCATTTTCGGGGAATTATAAGTCCAAGGTGGAACATCCTCACCTTCATCCTCACATTCTGTATTTATCTATTTTATGATCACATCCGTGTTATTTGTGCCGTGTGGCGGCTGTAAAAAGTCTCCCCGTACATTTAATCAATGATGTTATATTTTCGATCCTTGAAGATCGTTCAGCACGACATTATTGTTGTGCTTGTGGTATTTTTAGTTTCAACTTTTCGGCATTTTCTAGTTGGGTGGTTCCAATATTCCTTCTTGAATAATGTTGAATCACCCTTAGGATATGTTGCCTGCTTTTTAAAGTTGTCTTTTGACGTCTTATCTGTGATACGCAGGCTTCATAACCTCTGATCCCCTTTCAAAATTCCATTTTATTTAGTTCCGCCCATTGTTTTCTCGTTTAGGGCACACGCTTTTTATTACTTGGGGACCATACGCCGCTTTTCATGGGATGGCACTACTGTGTCACATTGAAGGTTCCATGATAACCGCCGTATGAACACATCTGCGGATGTTTCTAAATTCAAAATTTTACTATGTCATGTTTAAATGTTGAATTCTGCTTAAGCTGGTGCTAGGGGGCGTGGACGGTAACTTGCACATTCCAGTACCGTCCATGAACAGGCTCAATCAAACCGAGCCTGCAACATTTTCAATTTTGCCGTGTTGGGCTTTTATTTAGGGATTCTGTATTTATCTATTTCATATTGAAGGATACTGTCTGGATTAATTTTAAGTTTATCTAAATCATCTTTTAAACGAAGGCCTAATGGTTAAATTACCTTTGGTTTGTTAACAAATTTTTCAGTATAACTTGGTTTGAAAATAATATTTTTAGCTGGATTTTTGCTATAGATGAAATTCTAGTTCCGTATTGAAGTTATAGCTTTTTTCGACGAAGATGAAGCGATAAATGATCAATATACTTTTTGTTGAATTGCTATAAAACCATTCACAAAAAAATACACTTCATGTTCAAACTGAAGATCAAAGTTTATGTTGTTATCAATGATGCTATCTATCTATAGCCTATGCTTAATGAGGATCCATCTTCTAGTAAGGCCACCAATACAGCTTTTGCTGTCGGACATGTCACCAGTCATGCCTTTAAAGTGACATTATGCCAAAACAAGAGTATATAATGAGGTAAGGGGTGAATATCAAAATAAGTTTTTATTTTGCTATATTTCATTTTTATGTAATAATTAAGTTCGCATCAACAATAAATAACACAGAGATCCCAACGAAATGTCTGTACATATCCCTTACAATTTACCTATTACGATTAGTTTATAAAATAAAAGTGAGGTAGTCTTTTTGGATTTTAGGCAGATTTATAATTTTACTCAAAATATGATAAACAAGATCGACAAGGAAAGGCGGCATTCAATGAACGCAGCCCCCACCCGACCCAGCAACAAGCGCCAGCGGCAAGGAGCCCAGGAGGACCCCAAAGAAAAACAGGACAGGGCAAAACATTTGCCAATATCAACTGTTTGTCAAACACCATTTTGACAGTTAATCTTTTGAAATATAAAGTCGATTCAGCTCAACTTGTCTATGTAAATATGTGCATAATGTCACTTTAATGTTCTCACCGCCGATCAGATCAACTCAATCGACCTGATCACATTAACTCCCCCGATGAAACCCGACCAAGCTGGATTAAATGCACATTCATGACTCCTATTCGACCTCAAGTCGACCGGACAACCCGATCAACATCCCGACGTCTTCTCGATCACCTAGACCTATACGCAAGTCATACACGATCTTAACTAGACTACATGGACCTCTGCTCTATCGTTGCCAGATTTCCACCCGACCAAATCGTAATGATCGTGATCGAGTCGTGAATCGGAGTCGAGATGATCGTGTACAGATCGGGTAAGAGGTGCATACCCGACCAAACTAGATCGTTACACGATTTATTCTCCATCAACTAGATCTTCTTCTATTCGATCACTATATGATCGCTTCTCGACCACTTATTTACTCGATTTTTTTGACGTGTAAAAAAAACAGGTAGGAAGCCCGAGCCATGGCGACAAAGGTAGACCGCCCCGACCACGCATGCAGACCGAGCAAGACCGGTACCCGATCGCTTGATCGAGTTGATCTGATCAGCGGGGAGAACACTGCAAAAGGAATTAATTTTGAAGCACAAAGTGATTTGCTTTAACAATGCACCCATGAAACGTGACATTATATACTAAAGTTATAACTATTTCAAAACAACCAATATATCAAAATGTTATTATTAAACATTTAGTTTCATAGATATACATTTGTAAATTGAGAATAATTATCATAAGCAAAATTAAAGTCTTTTATCTGAAATCTTCTTTATATTGTCAAATTGAATCACTTATAGTATACTTATTATGCTGTGTGTAAATGTAATTCAAAATGTTACAAATTATAAGTTCATATACTACTAAAAAAGGGAAATTACAAATTTATAACCTAAGTGTCAAAATCAGAACCGCTATTTATAGCTTTCGAATAAATGTACAGCAGAACTGCTTTCCGATTCTTATTCATTAATATGACATGCTGCGAATCACCAAAGGGGAAACCAATATAGAGATCGAAAAGATTTCTAAAATCCGATGTTATTTTTACCTGTAAATCCGGGCCCATGGACAATAAACATACAAAACACAAATAGCTCCGCGCCTATGGGCGCGGAGCAATAAGGAGGCCAGCAATACTGCAGAGATGTTAAAAAGTATCAATTTGTTTGCAAAGCATAATCTTTTTGTGTTCCAAATCTCCAATTGGCTGTGAGCAGTTTTCTTACTTTCTTAGACAAGAGGGCCATGATGGCTCTGAGGTCGCTCACCTGTATATAGCCCCCCCCCCTCTTACGTTGCAGAGCCAATTTAACCCAAGGGCTTTTATTTGCACAAACTTGGTAGACACCGATAAGAAGATGTTTCATGCTAAACATTTAAGCTCTAGCTCATTGGGCTTTTTAAAAGAAGATTTTTTTTAAGTTTTTACTATACACATATAGTTAAAAACAATGACACCCCTGGGGCCGGGCCAGTTTTGACCCCAGGGCTTTTATTTGAACAAACTTTGTAGACACTTACTAGAAGATGTTTCATGCTTAATATCTAAACTCTAGCTATTTGGGTTTTTTCAAAGAAGATTTAAAGTTTTTGCTAAACACATATAAAGAAAATCAATGACCCCCGGGGCGGGGCCAATTTTGACCCCTGGGCTTGTATTTGAACAAACTTGGTAGACACCTATTAGAACATGTTTGATGCTCAATATTTAGCCATAGCTCTTTGAGTTCTTTAAAAGAAGATTTTTTAAAGTTTTTACTATATGCATATAGGCAAAATCAATGACCCCCCGGGGCGGGGCCAATTTTCACCCCAGGGCTTTTATTTGAACAAACTTGGTAGACACCCATTAGAACATGTTTCATGCCAAATATCTTAGCTCTAGCTCTTTGGGTTCTTTAAAAGAAGATTTTTTAAGTTTTTACTATATGCATATAGGGAAAATCAATGACCCCCCGGGGCGGGGCCAATTTTGACCCCAGGGCTTTTATTTGAACAAACTTGGTAGACACACACTAGAAGATGTTTCATGCCAAATATCTAAGCTCTAGCTCTTTGAGTTCTTTAAAAGAAGATTTTTATGTTTTTACTATATGCATATAGGGAAAATCAATGACCCCCGGGGCGGGGCCAATTTTCACCCCAGGGCTTTTATTTGAACAAACTTGGTAGACAACCATAAGAACATGTTTCATGCTAAATATCTTAGCTCTAGCTCTTTGGGTTCTTTAAAAGAAGATTTTTTAAGTTTTTACTATATGCATATAGGGAAAATCAATGACCCCCCGGGGCGGGGCCAATTTTGACCCCAGGGCTTTTATTTGAACAAACTTGGTAGACACTCACTTGAAGATGTTTCATGCCAAATATCTAAGCTCTAGCTCTTTGAGTTCTTTAAGAGAAGATTTTTTAAGTTTTTACTATATGCATATAGGGAAAATCAATGACCCCCGGGGCGGGGCCAATTTTCACCCCAGGGCTTTTATTTGAACAAACTTGGTAGACACCCATTAGAACATGTTTCATGCTAAATATCTTAGCTCTAGCTCTTTGGGTTCTTTAAAAGAAGATTTTTTAAGTTTTTACTATATGCATATAGGGAAAATCAATGACCCCCCGGGGCGGGGCCAATTTTGACCCCAGGGATTTTATTTGAACAAACTTGGTAGACACTCACTAGAAGATGTTTCATGCCAAATATCTAAGCTCTAGCTCTTATGTTTTTTTAAAAGAAGATATTTAAAGTTTTTTCTTTCGGTTGCCATGGCAACCAGAGTTCTGCATGGAATTAAATTCTTGGAACAATTTTTAAAGGTGACCACCAAAGGAACATTCCTGTGAAGTTTGGATGAAATTGGCTTAGTGGTTTATGAGGAGATGTCATTTAAAGTAAAAGTTTACGGACGGACGGACGACGGACGAAAAGCGATCACAAAAGCTCACCCTGTCACTTGTGACAGGTGAGCTAAAAAAAGTTTTGTTATACATTGTCTGTTGATAGTAGCCATGCAGTCAGTTTAAACACTTCCGGAACTGGATGACATATTTGTGAGATTGTTTGCTGTAAAAGGTTTGGTCATGCAGGAAGTTTATTAGGATTTGCTACTGACATTTGTAACAGAACTGGAAACCAATGTCGTCTGGGTCATAATGGTGCAATTAAAATTTTTTGCAATGAAATTGTTTCATGTGTTGTAAACCTCGAGGAATAAGACATATAGGTGGAAAGGCATATGCAAACATCCTCTCCCATGAAATTGTTAAAGCATTTATTGATGGAGCTTGGTGATGAGAAATCCATGAACAAAAATCATTGCTTTGGGATTGTGAAACAAGGCAAACAGATCTTTTTTTGGTAACCCCAATAATTTGAAAATGCAATTTATTATGGTCTGATGATGGCTCCATTCGGTCCTTTTTTTTTACTCGACTCAACTGATCTTGAGGAATATTCAATTTGCCTGCAATATGAGCTGCTTTTAATTGTCTTTTGTTCTATATGGCAAACTGCCACAGATTCCAGGTTGTATACATAGGGAATAAGACTAAGTTCTCCCTTGTTTGTTGAAATACTGTACTACTGAGATATTGTCTGATCGAATAAGAACTTTTTGTCCTTTCATCAAATGTGGTTAAGGAATACTGCCTCCATCTAAAGACAAGTGATATAAAAAGTTTTCTGGCTGTTTGACCAAAAACCCTTGAATCATTTGAGTACCTAGACACGCTCCCCACTCATTCATCAAAGCATCGGTTGGAGTGTGAGAAATCTTTATTTGTCTGTCTGGAAGAGGAGAAATTACTTCTTGTTTAAGATACAAACACATTGCCTATGTAAGTTATACATTGAGTTGGTTGAAGAAGTGACACTTTTACATTTATAATGAAACCTTAATGAGTGAGGACAATTATCATTCTCGATAGATCTTGAAGAAGATTTTCGGGTAAATAATTCAGGCCCAACCAATCCGTCTCGATAAACTGCTAGACGGAGGTTTTGCTGTCGTTATAATGCTGTTTCAACAGCTACTACGTTAGTACAAATTCATTGAGCAGAAGTTGGACCGAATCGAATTGAAGTCAATTGATGCACATTTTTGCCCACTGCAAATCTTAAATATTTTTTGTGGTTTGGAAACATGAAAATTTGCATATATGCATCATTCAGATCTATCGAGATTGCAGTCTCCTTCTTTAATTTAATTCAGGACTGTTTTCATGGAATCCATTTTGAAATGTTGTTTCTGAGATACTTGTTGAAGTGTTTGAGATTGATAACTGGTTTAAATCACCGGTTTTCCTGGGTAGTAACAGTGTACTGTAGAAAGCTTAATGAGGACGTTTCCTCTATACAATTCTTCTGTAATATTCTTTTATATACCGCAGTATAATTATTATCTTTTTTCTGTTGGCGCAATTGTTTTCAAATACCGTTGATTTTTTTCTAGGAATAGTAGTTTGCAACCTTGACACACTGTATGTTTTGTTTGTTTGTTTTGGATTTTACGTCACATCGACACAGTATATGTCATATCGCAACGTTCAAGCTTTACTGGTCGAGGAAGACCTCAGGTGCCCTTCCGTGCATTATTTCAGGCACGAACGGGCACCTGAGTGGAACCACCGACGTTCCGTAAGCTAGCTGGATAGCTTCCTCATATGAGAGAATCCAAAGCCCTTGTCGGGATTCGAACCCACAGCGGTAAGGGGCAAGTGGTTTGAAGTCAACGACTTTAAATGTGTTTAAAATTGGATATTAAGAGTAGAAACGAAAAATTGTTTTCTTACTTTCATTGTGTTTACG
Organism: Ruditapes philippinarum; assembly: GCF_026571515.1. Lineage (NCBI taxonomy): Eukaryota > Metazoa > Mollusca > Bivalvia > Venerida > Veneridae > Ruditapes > Ruditapes philippinarum. The sequence goes on from NW_026853236.1 coordinate 14,527, forward strand.
ACACAAGTGTCGGTCATAGCTGCTCTTCGCCGAATGAGATGATGGACAGCACATGTACGTGCCATTTGATCAAGAGATTTGTATCACACTGGATAACACTGTCAACATTAAGCTTGCCACTTTGTAAAACAGATTAAAGATTACTCAGTGCTTGTTTCATGTTATTGTTGATGATGAGCCCCGTCCGAGCTGCAAGTTGACCTTGATATGCCATCTGCTTTAAAGATCTTAAGGGTTGAGAACAAAAAGACTGAGAACACCTAATACCATATTTCTTAAATAGTAATATCTCAATAATATTATCTAGTGATGGAACTAACAAAGTGTCTTCAGATTGACTACTAACAGGAAAAGTTGAACACTAACTTTCCTTGTAAGCTGTGAGTTTAGAAGGATCAGAACACCTTCATAATTCCTCTAATACTTGAGTATTGTCCAAAACAATACCTCTACTGTTATAATCTGCTGTAGTGACAGGATATTCCCCAAACCTTTCCCCCAAAAACAGTGGCTGTATGTAAACTGTACTTTGTACATGCATATCATCATCAAAGTGAAAGCTCTTGTTGAAATTAACACAAACAAGTGTGAATCATCCAAACAGTCTTCTAAAACACAGCTTTCAAGCTCTCCAGGCTGTAAAGACAAGACATCATACTGTCTATTTAAATCTGAAACATTCCATTCATCAAAAGAAGGGTACAGTGGTAATATGGGTCTACGCACCCAAGGAGGGATGTTTTCCCGCATATGACCATCCGTTGTCTGCCCGACCAAATTCGCAGTTTCCGAAGCTTGAGCAGGATTAGTTTTTTATTATTTGGGGACCATACGCCGCTTTTCATGAAATGGCACGGAAGTGTCACATTGAAGGTTCCCTGATAACTGCCATATGAACACATCTGCGGATGTTTCTAAATTCAAACTTTCACCATTACCATGATCAAATGTTGACTTCTGCTTTAGTCGTTGCTAGGGGGCGTGGACGATAACTTGCACTTTACAGTACCGTCCATGAATAGGCTCAATCAAACCGAGCCTGCAACATTTTCAATTTTGCCGTGTTGGACTTTCTTAAGGGATTCTGTATTTATCTATTTTAGATTTGAATAATTCTTGTAAAAATTTAAATTAGGAGTCAATGGAACGCATTTTACCTTGAAACGCAAAAAAATCAAGACGCAAAATGTCCTTGCTTGCCCGAGCTGTTCGCGCCTTAACGAAGTTTCAGCTTGAGTAACACGAAGTTCGGGAAGAAATTGACTTATTAGCGTCTTCTACATCCGAAATAACGATAAAATTTCTAAATAACAATAAAAAAACTAAAATATCTACTACAAAAGTAGAAAACTCCGGAACAAACACAGAAAACGCATGCGGTGTTAACGTTTTGCTCGCCGGAAATGAACTGCAGTATTGGGGTTAACAATGTGCGTCTAAGAGACACAGATGTAAGGTTATTGCTAGATGCTTGATTTTTAGCTCGACTATTCGAAGAATATGAGAGCTATTGTAGTCGCCCCGGTGTCGGCGTCCGCGTTGGTTAAAGTTTTTTGTAAAGTCAAATATCTCAATCATTACTTGAGATATTCAATTGAAACTTACAATACTTATTTATAGTAACAAGGTACATCAGATTGACAAGTTGGATAACTCTGCCTACAATATTGACAGAATTATGCCCCTTTTTAACTTAGAAATTTTGGTTAAAGTTTTTTGTGAAGTCAAATATCTCAATAATTGCTTGAGATATTCAATTGAAACTTACAAAACTTATTTATAATAACAAGTTACATCAGATTGACAAGTTGGATAACTCTGCCTACAATATTGACAGAATTATGCCCCTTTGGAACTTAGAGATTTTGGTTAAAGTTTTTTTGTAAAGTCAAATATCTCAATTATTGCTTGAGATATTCAATTGAAATTTAAAATACTTTTTATAGTAACAATGTACATCAGTTTGCAAAATTGCATAACTCTGCCTGCAAAATTTGAAGAATTATTTGCCCCTATGAAACTTAGAAAATTTTGTTAAAGTTAAAGGTCTTCAAAGATATTAACTTGAAACTTTACACATGCACCTTGGGTCATAATTGGAGGGTCATAATTGTATGTCACTGACCAAGCTCCATAACTCTATCTTACATTAAGGCTGATTCATATCCCCTTTTCTACTAAGTCTCTTGGTGAATGTTTACATGCAAGTTTTACATATCTCAATAACTATTAAAGATATTTATTTAAAACTTCACATATGCATTTAGGGTCATAATTGTAGGTCACTGACAAAGATCCATAATTCTATCTTGCATTTAGGCTGATTTTTCTCCCCTTTTTCAACTTAGAAATTCATGGTAATGTTTTGCTTGTAAGCTGTTATCACAATTACTACTGAAGGGTTTGTGCCTTTTTTGGGACAATTTTATGTATTCATAATAATAAAGCAGTGATTTACTTGATAAAACATCTTAATTAGAAGCCTTTGTACCTTTTCTGTCAAATTTATGTATTCATAGGTAATTAGTATTATTATACTCAATAAAACAACCTTGTGACATTACCTTCCGAATAGTCAAGCCAACACTGTATAATTAGACTCACTCTAAGGCCTATAACATGAATTTATTAAAAAAAATTAGACCTTTTGTGATCTTAAAAAATGTAACATTATCAAGGCTCTTTAACTATCAAGCACTTAGAATAGTCGAGCGTGCTGTCCTACTGACAGCTCTTGTTTGATTAGCGGATTGTTGACTTTAAACGGAAATATATCCTCTAATCTCTTTTCCATTAGGTGACTATCAATCATGAAATAAAATCGCAGGTAAGCACAAAGTTTGTCTACAGACGATGTACCAACTACGCACAACACGAGCTTTTTTTGGTACTATCTTTACTGATGTTTTATACTTCACATCATCTTGGGCCTTGTGGGTTACCTGAACCACGCAATTCACGAAAATTAAGCCCAAAAGAATATATATAATTTCTCAGTATTTTCTTAAAAATATAAAATTGTATGTGTTATTTTATATATGATATCACAATGAATGAGTTTCCGGCAGATGCTCTCACAAACAACAACATAACATTTATTGATTAGTTCATTGTAATTTACGAATGTTTCTTGTTTGGGTTTTAACGGCATAAGACAAATTACTGGACATACCGCACCAACCACTATTATTGTTAATGGATTGAGATAGTGTACAAGGCTTTTCAGCGTTAGTTACATGATATCACAATGAATGATTCTGTAAGGAATGTAAAAAATCATTACATAATGTAAACGTTTTGTATCGAATTTAATATACACTTCATTGATCATGGCATACAAGTTAACATATTATTCATTTTTGCCATACCTTTATCAATTGGAATATGGACAATAAAATCCGTATCCATTCATATTAGTTTTGCATCCAAAATAACATTAACAACGTGTTTGACAATATTACTTATTTTACGTCAAACGTAGTTTTTTGCCTTTCATTATGTAATGAATTACTTTACTTAATTAATACTTATGATAAAATATATAGACAGGTGGAATGGTTTTACGGCACACTAACACAGTTCAAGTGAATAACGTTTCTTAATGTATATTAATGTGAACTTAGACAGAATAAAATGATGACGTGAAAGAAGCGAATACGCACGCTTCCATTTCAAATTAGATTACAACAATTGATTCATCTTGTATATTCTTTTAAAAAGTATGAAATTGTATATGTTGTCTTGTCAATGATATCATAATGAATGATTTTCCGGCAGATGCTGTCACAAACAATAACTTTACATTTATTGATTGATTCGTTATAATATACAATTGTTTCTTGATAGCTTGTTTTAACGGCACATAGACACATAACTGACCCTCTCCATGCCAAACACAACTTTTGTTAACATTAGAATATTAAATGGATTGGGATAAGAGTAAAAGGCTTTTCAGCGTTGGTTATATGATACCACAATGAATGATTCAGTGAGGAATAGGAAGACATCATAACATTATGAAAACATTTTGTATAGCTATTTGATGTAAACTTTATTAATCATGGCATACAAATTAATATACAATTCATTTTCGCCATACATTTATCCATTAGACTTGTGAACAATATCTGTTTTGAAACACAATGAATAAAAATTTATCTAATAAACAATAAAATCCGCATTTATTCATATAAGTTTTGCATCCAAAATAACATCAACAATGTGTTTTACTTTGTTATATGTACTTATTGTCCGTAAATGTTTTGGAATTTTGCCTGTCATGATGTAATGAAATACTTCCTTTATAACAAATTATATAGCCAGGTGAATGGTTTTACGACACAATAACACAGTTCTAGTGAATAGCGTTTACAAAAAATAGCTTAATGTATGTTCATGTGGAATTAGACAGAATAAATTGATGACGTGAAACATTCGAAAACGTACTTTTCAATTTCAAATTAGATTCCAACAATTGATTTATCTGGTATATTCTTTCAGAAAGCATGAAATTGTACGTGTTATTTTGTCAATGATATCACAATGAATGATTTCCCGGCAGATGCTCTCATAAACAACTACATTACATTTATTGATTGATTCATTGTTACAGTAATATTATACAATATTTGGATTTTTAACGGCACTTAAGGGGCGTCCGTGGCCGAGTGGTTATGGTCGTTGACTTCAAACCACTTGCCCCTCACCGCTGTGGGTTCGAATCTCGACATGGACTTTGGATTCTTTCATGTGATTAAGCTATCCAGCTAGATTTATACGCAACGACGGTGGTTCTACTCAGGTGCCCGTTCGTGCCTGAAATAATGCACGGAAAGGCACCTGAGGTCTTCCTTCACCAGTAAAGCTGGAACGTCGCGATATGACCTATATTGTGTCGATGTGACGTAACCCCCCCCCCCAAAAAAAAAACAAAAACAACAATAACGGCACTTATGCACAATTTGCACATAAGTGGCCATACCACGCCGAACAATATTATTGACATAAGAATATTACATAGATTGGGATAAAGGTAAAGGCTTTTCCGCGTTGGTTATCCGTTAACTTACAATGGACCTGATGCCATGTTTTCATTGTAATTGATTCATTATAATATTATACAATATTTGGGTCTGGGACCATACGCCGCTTTTCATGGAATGGCACGGAAGTGTCACATTGAAGGTTCCATGATAACCACCGTATGAACACATCTGCGGATATTTCTAAATTCCAAATTTAACCATTTCATGTTTCAATGTTGAATTCTGCTTAAGCCGGTGCTAGAAGGCATGGACGGTAACTTGCACTTTCCAGTACCGTCCATGAACAGGCTCAATCAGACCGAGCCTGCAACATTTTCAATTTTGCCGTGTTGGGCTTTCTTTAGGGACTCTGTATTTATCTATTTCCTTTAACTCATTTTCTCACACAGAAACTAGTGTTTTGGGTCTAAATACAGCAATTTTTTCTTAACTATTTGAGCCCTCAAAAGGGGAGGAATAGGCTCTAAAAGACGTCCATATGAGGTAACTGACTAACTTTCATTATCTTTAAAATACATTTGTATGTTTGCCATATTTTTGTTGATCTTTCAATATCTATCTATGTCAAGTGTCAGCTACACTACCACTGTCGAAACAGCATAAATCATAATGTATTTTGTAACAATGTATAATGTCAATGTCCAATAATTTGTTTGTTTTGAGTTTTACGTCACATCGACACAGTATAGGTCATATCAAGACGTTCCAGCTTTACTGGTCAAGAAAGACCTCAGGTGCCCTTCCGTACATTATTTCAGGCGGTGAGGGGCTAGTGATTGGAAGTCAACGACCTTAACCACTCGGTCACGGACGCCCCATAAAAATTATGTTGAAAGCAGTGTCAGGGAGTTTTAGTTGTGTATAGGTAACAATCGATAGGTACTAAGATTGGTGTGCGAGCCTTTTTTTAAATAAAGAGAAATAAAGAATCTCTAAGGAACTCACAAAACGACAAAATTGGAATAATAGCATGCTCCGTTTGATTGAGCTTGTTGGAAAGTGCAAGTTACTGTCAACGGCCCTTTACACTGGTCTAAGCAGTATTTACCATTTAGATATTAAGGAAGTATTATAATACATCCGGCCCATGGCATCACGGGATGCCAACATCATTTATAAGTCAATTGAATGACATAAGACCACATAGCCGATTGTGTTTGTTTGGTTGGTTTTACGGCACAGCAACAACTGTGTGTTTGATTGGTTTTACGGAACACCAACAACAGTTCTAGTCTCCCATTTCTCACCGAATTATTTATTTATAGCCATTGCTAAAAAGCCTTTTACACTATCTTTATCCATTTAATATTGTTATGTTAACAAAAAAGGGTCCGGCGCAGTTACCTTTACAGAACAACACAAAATGTTTTCAACCGGAAGTTAATGTATTTTCATGAGGTATAAGACAGTATAAATCAATGAAGAAATGTACATTTCAATTTCAAATTGAAGTCCAATAAGAATTTGTTTAGAAAAAAATGTAAAATTGTGTTATTTTGTCGATGATATGAGTGAGGAATGGGAAATCATCATAACACAATGTTAACATTTTGTATAGCAATTTTAAATACACTTTTTTAATCACGGCATACAAATTAACATACAATTCATTTTTGCCATACCTTTATCAATTAGACTCGTGAATAGTATGTGTTGACACACAATAAATTTAAATAAATTTAATGAACAATAAAATTCGTATCCATTCTTATTAGTTTTACATCTAAAATAACAATGTGTTTCACTTTATTACTTATTTTCCGTCAAAAGAAATTGTTTTTGGCCTCTCATACTTCCCTTATAATAAAAAATATAGCCAGGCAGAATGATTTTACGGCACACTAACACAGTTCTAGTGAATAACATTTCTTATTGTATGTTCATGTTGAATAAGACAAAATAAAATGATGACGTGAAGCAAGCCAAAACGTACGCTTCCATTTCAAATTAGATTCCATCAATTAATTTATCCAACATATTCTTTTAAATATTGTGAAATTGTAAGTGTAATTTTGTCAATGATTTCACAACGAATGATTTTCCGGCAGATGGTCTGAATAACAACAACTTTACATTTATTCATTGATTCATTGTAATATAGGATTGATTCTGGTTTGTTTGTTCGGGTTTTAATTGCACATATACACATCACTGTCCATACCGCACTGAACTAACATAAGAATATTAATTGGATTGAGATAGAATAAAAGGCTTTTTAGATTTTTTACAAAAAAACTTACAATCATAATTAAAATGTTTAAAAAAAACTTACAATTACATTTTGCTTTTTTTGGGGCAAAATCGGCATGAAATATCGCCAATCATTTATAATTTTATCAACCACACTGAACATATATACATCAACATTATGCACAAAAAGCAATTTGAAATAATGATATACATATAATATTACATCACAAATGTATTTTATCATTTGCAAAATGGAAAACAAACGCAATATAACGTGATGATAATAATGTTTTATTCATATAACGAAATATTCAATTTCAAAACAATACAATGCAATGCAATGCAATGCATTACAACAACAACAAAAGAAAATACAAAAAACAAGAGCATCAAAATCATTCACGTTTCAAATTCTACGTAATTACACGTATAAATAAGTATATTAAGCAACATATTTTAAATACAGTATATAGCAAATGGTATGGTCAGCTCACCATTGAATAAGAAATGTATTTAACTACGGGTGTCAAATAAAAGTTTCCAAATCTATTGAGAGGAATAGCTTATGTTCATTAGTAAATATCGATAAATTGCTGAAATCTTAAATGGTTTGCTTAAGGCCAAATATTATTTTAACCGAAGGATACAATTCAATTTGGTGAATGAAACCGTCTGGCTGATATGCCAACTCGAGTATGTTGTAAAAATCATCTTGTGAAAGTCGTTATTTATGATCTTTCAATAACTTTGAGTTTTAAACTGTTCTAAATTTTGTGGCGCACCAGATGCTGTCGCTACACCATTCACAGTTATTTTCATATCGTTTTATATTCTTGAAGGTACTGTTTCATTTTCAATTTGCGATTTCATCTCACCTAACACCGAGGGATATGTCCGGGTGAAACTATTTTCTTTCTTAGCATAACCGTGATTTATTGTTTAAACACAGACTCATCACCCGTATAGTGAAGTAAATAATAACGATCACTGTCAATTGAATTCCATTCTGTTCTCACGAAATCACTTGAGGCCGTAATTATTTCACCGTATGAAACTTTTACCCCATGGCTTATTTTGCACACGATAGGTAACTTTAAGGAATGTTTTTGACTCCGTCATTCACTCATTGAAAATCGTCAATTCGCCGATCCAACTTGTAATTTATGTTTAAAGTGTCAATTATAATAATCTGTTATGCCAGTGGTTTTATTGATCTTTTTCACAGATCGAATTTTTATCAATATGTCCGCCAATACACATTTGTAAAACACCCCAAGTAAATTCAGCAGCTATCGCTTCCGGAACAGCCTCAAGGTATGCATTATTGCCACTTTTTTGCATCAGACGACTACTTTTTTTAATCAGACTCCGGGTTGTCAACTCCAATCCCTGCGTGTGACGACGATTATTTTTTTCTTTGATCTACATTAGTCGTTATAATATTAATACTGCACTTATTTAGCAAAAAACGCTTTAAACTTAACCAATTAAGAGACTCCCCCGTAATTTATATGATTTTTCATTTTTAACATTTTATGCTCACATTGAAAAGTATATGTCATTTCCCATAATTAATACGCTTTTACATACCTTTCATGAACATATTTAATTAAAACAACAAATTCACATGATGAAAACAATTTATTGAAACGAAATATATTATATACGAAAAAACATTATTCATTTTATCAACACATTTTTTCGTATAGAAAGAAATAATAATGTTTAGAAGACCGGGACTGACCGGGCCAGAAAATATGATACTATTTGCCGCCCTCTTGTTAATTCTTATCAAAATAGACCGGGAGAGACCGGAGAATGGAAAGTTGTTTGTTTGTTTCATTTTACGCCTTTTTCAACAGTATTTCAGTCATATAGGCGGGTAGTTTCCTAACCATCGTTCCTGGAGAGTTACACCAGTACTAGACAACCTTCCTCCGCGCTAAACTACCAAAGCATCTCCCGAGGATCGAACCCACGCCAGAGAGGTAACTGGATTAGAAGCCATCGACTCTAACCCCTCGACCACGGAGGCAGTCGAGAATGGAAAGAAACCGGACCGAGAATAGTACATCCCAAAAAGGGCAATATGATTTATCGTAGATCAGAACAGAGTATATTTCATAACTGGTACACACATAGGTACATCTTATAACAAGCTTTTTGAAATATAATTTTAGGTCACATATTTTACAATTACACATAAAGAAAAAACAAATTGATACAATACTGAGCAATGGGACATTTAATCCATACAATGTAATACATTACACATACTGAAAAAAAACTCCATTATTCAATTATATATCTATATCTTTTAATTACTTCTGTAAATGAATAATGAAGAGTACTAAATTTTAGCGGAGAACAAACTATAACTTCGCTTTATATCGAATTTGTTTGACAAATTATTTATATAATATGCAGAAAGAACATCAAGGTATACATAATCAAAACTGCATCATAATATAATTGAAGATTTATAAAGTAATCATTTCGTTTGATGTTTGCCTCTTTCAATAATAACATAAGTTTGTAAGTACTTTATGGCTTTTAGATTGTAGAAATGACGCTTAATATATTGACTACGTAGATTTTCATAAGCACTGCATTTTAAAACAAAATGATAATCGTCTTCGAATTCGTAAGCATCACCATGACAAGTTCTTTCGTGGCGTTCTACACGGCCTCGACCATACCTTCCGGACTCGATCTTAAGTCTGTGGGAGGACACTCGAAGGCGTGTAAGAGCGCTTCGAAATGATTTACAATTACTCTTATCTAAATATAATTTATTACAGAACAGTTCTTTTACATATGAATAAAGATGACTGAGCAGACCATTAATAGATACATCTGCAAGCCATTCTTGTAAATAACAATCAATAAGTCTTTGTTTAAAAATATAAAGAACTGATTCAACAATACACTATCGGGAAAATTCCATATTTCGGCAAAACCAAGTACCGCAAGCAGTTTTAATTTTACATGGCCAATTATTTGTGCCATTTTCACTGGCATTTCCGTAATTGTTATTTGTATCAGTAATTTAAACCAATACTTTATTATATGTGTATACCTAGTGATAAATAACGGATACCTCCCTTATTCCCCGTAGACCGATACGTTACTTGATTTCACGCCAAAATCGTTTTACAGTAATTGAGATGTACACGTTCTAACTCTTTGAACGTGCCAAAACCGGGCAGGCATAGTTTAAGATAGATCCCACAAAAGCATCAGACAATTGAAGCGATATCGAAGGGCTAAGTTCATATTGTTTTATTTTATTTAACAGTATATTTCAGGCTTTTAAGGCCTTTGTACTGGTTATTCAATACGAATGAGCCGGTATAATTAAACACCACCCCTAGGTAGTCGAAGTCAATAACTATTTCTATTTCTAGGCACTTATTAAACACAAGACTTAACTACATTATACATAGACCTAAACATTTTTAAAAGTTTTCCTTCCAACCCAAGATGATACAATTTAAACCACAGTGCCTGTCGATAAACGGAATCAAAGGCCTGTTGTAGATCTACAAATACAAATAGCAAACGTGATCCTTGTGAAATAACATGTTCTATGAGGTTATGTAATGCAAATATAGCATCCACAGTGCTGTGGCCCTTTCTGAAACCGAACTGGGAGTCAGATACCATTATTATAGCTTTCGGACCATTTCTCAACCCTAGCTGTTAACACACCAGTGAATAATTTTGCTGTTTGTTTGTTTGTTTGTTTCATTTTACGCCTTTTTCCAACAGTATTTCAGTCATATAGGCGGGTAGTTTCCTAACCATCGTTCCTGGAGAGTTACACCAGTACTAGACTACCTACCTCCGCGCTAAACTACCAAAGCATCTCCCGGGGATCGAACCCACGCCAGAGAGGTGACTGGATTAGAAGTCATCGACTCTAACCCCTCGACCACGGAGGCGGGTGAATAATTTTGCAAAATTACTCAAAAGTGTAATGCCCCTATAGTTTTAAGGGTCATTTTTACTTCCCTTTTTTGTTGATCGGTTAAATATAATCCTGTGCCCATATATCTGGGAAATAACCTGAATTAAAAACAATATTAAAAAGGTCTGTTAGATGGCCCCCAATGATATCAATCGATTCGATGAAGTATTCAATTAAAATATTATCACTGGGACATGGCGATTTGCTTGAGTCGCTTGACTGCAGCGGTTACCTCCCCTAGTGCGATAGGTTAGTTAAGCTCACCGTATGTAGGATCATGTACATTTGAATCATTATTATTCTTAAAATTTTCAACCTCATTTATAACAGTTGTCGGAAGATTATTAAACAAATCTGAAAAATATTTTTTAAAATGCTCGACTGTTATATCATTTTGACATGACTGATTATTAGATTTAAAATATTTCCAAAACTCACGCGGTGTACTTTTTCTTAACTGAGAAAGTTTCCTACCTTCTACATGTTTATACGGACGGTTCAAAGGAAGGTTGCAAAGTAGGTGCGGCAGTGTATGAAAATGATTTTACATCTAGTATGAGGTTACCAGATAATGCATCAATTTTTACTGCTGAAGCAAAAGCTATAGATTTAGCATTGTCATACATAGAACAACATACCCATGATAAATTTGTGATATTTTTTGACTCGCTTTCTGTTTTAATATCCATTAAAAATAAAAAATCTGACAATATCATGATAAAGAAACTTCTTTTGCGATTTCATGATATACTTAAAATAAAATCTGTTAAATTATATTGGATTCCAAGTCATGTAGGTATACGAGGAAATGAAAAAGTAGATGCTTTAGCTAAACAAGCTTTAAATTTTCAAAAAACTGACTTATTGTTACCTGCTTGTGATTTTAGAACGGCTATAAATAAACTCGTTTCATCTGAATGGAAAGTAAATTGGGACAATGCATTTTTTCCTCTGAACTTTTCATTTCATTTTATAAATAACAAATATTCTACATCCAATTTATATGTGGTAGTTGGTCCAACTAACCGTAGTTTTACCTTACTGTTTTATTTTTTTCTAGTTCAGGTTTAATGTTTCGGATTGTGATCGGAGATGTTCGGACATATTCTTGTTGTGTATTTCTTGCATTACCATGTGTGCCGCTGCTTTCAAGAGTGAATTTTCTAATGTACTCATCCAATGCAACGAATGATTTATTGGGATATTTTCAAACAATGGATTTTTTTTTATAAGATTTATTCCTCTTTAGACTAGCATAATAACGTTTTAAAATCATATCATCTGAATATTCTGGTTGCAGTTGTATAGGAGCAAATGTCTTTTAAACCCCCTACAGTACAGTGAATCCTTCTTTACATTAGAAAGTGTTGTTTTGGTAGATGCAATTTTAGAGTCCCAAACCCCACAATTATCCAAACTTCTAGTCTTTTTCCGTTTCTTTTCCTTTCAATATTTTCAGAATTATCAGTAAAAATACGCAATTTTTCTTTTTTTTTATTTGAAAATATAATTTCAGAACCATCATCAGTTGAAAAACGGTCCATTAATTTATCACATGAAAGAAACTTACCATTCAAAAGTTTCACACCGTTCTCACATGCTTCACTAGCAGCAGATATATTGTTATGAACGGACATACAACTACTTTCAGTGACCTCCCATATGTTTTATACCGGTCTTACATGTTTCTCTAGCAACATATATATTGTTTTGAATGGACATGCAATTGTTTTTTCTTTGTTTCGGACATTTCAATGCTACTTTGTTTGATTACGGAAACATCGGACATGAAATGCTGCACACTGTCGGACTCTTCTACATGCTGTTCTACAGAATCTTGCATAAACGTAGAATGAAAAATAGTTGGACAACACGTATTACTTTATGACTATAACTTCGGGTCACTTGATAAGGGTGGGAAATCATCATAATTATCAACATCGATCAATGATACACCAGACTGTGTTAAAATCGGTACGAAGTGAATTTTTGTATTGGTAATCCAATGACTGATGCTGAAATGTTATATCTTGCCTATACATAATGTCTCTTTAGAGAAAACATGAGGAAATACATGATGATATTTCTTTCCGGTGTAGCGTGAGATTCGTCAGACCCGTGAAAAATGTAAGATCTTACGAATCTCACGGGAGGGTCGTGAAAAATGTCAGAATTGAGAAACGTAAGACTATTTTAGTGGAGAACATTTCCTGTTGCAATTAAATTAAATACTGTCAATATTTCATTGCATCAATAAAGTAATGGTTTAAGCGAAGGAGTGTGACTGTTTTTACGAGTAAATAATAACAATTTTGATCAATGTTCGGCATTAAAAAAACCGCTCGGATGTTCATGATTTTCTACAAATTAATTTGGATTTTTATATTTTGCATACTATGAAGTAACTAATGGACCACTCCTTATGTTTCTTAAATTTTAGAGAAGAAGATTTTTTCTTAATTTTACTTTATTTGAGGACCATCTAAGAATCATTCCTGTAAAAAATGGTCAAAATCCATTATGTGGTCTTTAGTAGCGGTTTTTAATAAATTGAAGACAACAAGAAACGACAGATGACAAAAGATAGACATACTGCTAACCAAAAGATCTGACATCTCCGAGCACTTTGTGCTCATGTGAGCTAGAAAGGGGGTATAATTCTGCAAATATGCTTAGCAAACAAAAAAACCCTTATACATGTAGCATGAAACAACCTAAATTATCTAAGGGAAATCACAAAATGTAATAATTGTGCAAGTACAAAAACATGTAACATAATAATAAAGTAATAATGAGCCATTTTTATTTATTATGTTCAATTGCGCCAATAAGACCTTCATATCCAGACATCTGCTTACTTGTAGATTCTTGCTTGGAATTAATTGAAATCTAACAGAACTTTATAATGCTTTACTTGAGCCTCATATAGACACAGACCTTACTCTTTGCCTACATCGTTCCATTTGCTTAAACTTTATTAATATAGCTAAAGAAATCTATAACAATTTGGCTTCATGATTATTTGCACAGGTTAACAACTACCACAGCTATACCGACTCAGTTTCCTAACTGCTTACACATTTATCTCACAGCTGTCTGTACTACTGAGTGAATGTGACATTCAGCCAAACTATACAGTATTGAAATTTGTTCAATAGAACAGGATTTAAATTGACTCTGAGCAATAAACCATGATATCATGACGCATGAAAGGGAACCATAATTATGTCACAGGTACTGCAAAATGCTAAGACTCAAACCCAGGACCCTTAGAAATATTGTACCTCAGCTCAACTTATTCAGCTATTCGGCTACTTTTTCTAAAAAGTTCTTACCATGTATCAAAATCACATGTCATTTGTAATTATTATCTGTTATAGATAATGCACTATCAAACTTCACATGTGGAAATATTTACAGTGTTCACTATACTGTGAGGGCTATGCACCTTTCTTTTAGGGAATCAAATTCAAATTAATGCTAACAAATGTTATCCTTTTTAGCTTGTTAGGCTTATAATTGCTAAATTGCTAGGTCAGGTTTCACAAAATCTAAAGTAACATTTAATCTTGTACTATTCTTGAGAATATTTAATAAATGGATTTATACCAAATTAATAAGCTGATCTTTAAAGCAAATCAAGCATTGTTATTTGTGTGCGCAATTTATATTAGCTGAATGAACATACAGAAGATCCAACAAAAGATCAAGGAATCCACTATTCAAACAATATTAAGAAATAACAAGCAATTATAGTATTGCAAGCAATCCATAAGTCCCCTACCGGTAAGGACCCCAGCAACATTCTGATGGGTCATTGGCCATTCAATTTTACCAGTGAATGATTGGCATGAATGAACTTAAATATTTTTAGTTCTAAGTTTATCTATATCACAGTAATGTGTTAAGTTTCCCTGCCTTGTAAGGAAATTATGTTTAACCAACCTTTTCATATTATTACAAGTGGGATTTTAAA
This sequence comes from Ruditapes philippinarum, assembly GCF_026571515.1. Classification (NCBI taxonomy): domain Eukaryota; kingdom Metazoa; phylum Mollusca; class Bivalvia; order Venerida; family Veneridae; genus Ruditapes; species Ruditapes philippinarum. The sequence goes on from NW_026853236.1 coordinate 29,708, forward strand.
GTAAATCCTATAAGGAATGAAGAAGTTGGAGTAAAAAATAATCAATTTCTCGAAAAAAAAAGGGGGCATAATTCTGGAAATAGTCTTTAAAGGGTATTTAACCTTCTCAAAAATGTTGGGTGATTATTAGAAGCATATACAGTATATGAAGTTTGAAGTAGATACATTAGGAAATAAAGAAGTTATTTAAACAAGACATCATTTTTTTCCATAAAAATTCTAAGTTCAAGGGACGTAATACTGATACTTTTTGTGCTAGAGTTGTAAACCTTGTCACATATGATGTGGTTGATGGCCAGAAACTTATATTTGAAGTTTGAAGAAAACACCTTAAGAAATAAAGAATTTAAAGTGAAAAAGCTAAAAAAATTAAATCAGAAATCTTGAAATTCATGCTATTTGTTGCCATAGCAACCAGAATTGTCAACATAGGAAGAAAAGAAAAAGATATGCATGATCTCCAGACTGCAATCTACCCATATGTCAAGTTTCATAAAAATATTTTCAGTACTTTTTGAGTTATCACTGGATCCAGTTTATGTGTTAAATTTGCCATATTTTCAGACTATTTGTTGCCATAGCAACCAGAATTTTCAACATAGGAACAAAAAAAAAGACCTGCATAATCTCCATACTGCCATCTATCCATATATGAAGTTTCATAAAAACATTTTTAGTACTTTTTGCGCTATCGCGGGATCCAGTTTTGTGGACGGACAGACGGTTACCCTAAAGTGCCCTCCGGTTAAATCGGTAGGGGACTAATTAATGACATTTTCATTTCCTTGCATAATTCATATATGCAAATGAAAAACCAGGATCAGCTCTTTCATGTACAATGTACAAATTCTACATGGTTAACCGGTCCCATGTAAGCTTCCTCAAATATCCCTCATATGAATGTGAGGGGTCAGCAAGCTAAACCACTGAGAGCCCCTGTTTTGCATTTAAATTACACATGTATGAAAAAGAAATACCAAAACCTCTTATATATGACCACTTGATCTTAAATGCTTGCAAACACATGTACTTTTTAAGTCCTGTATATACTTGTGGTTGAAAGTTGACAATAAATAGTTTTGGATAGGTTTATCAAAAGCAAAACAAGTTAAAACAGCTGGCAAATTCATATTATTTTTAATGAAATTTCTAAAAAAAGTATTTAAAATTTTAAATGTGAAATATTGTGTAGTGAACTTTTTTTTTACAAAATTTGCTTGCAATCCACATAAATTACCAAAAAGGAAATCAAAATAAGCAAAAATAGCCCTAGGACCTGGCACTGTGTTAGTAACACAGTAAGAGATATGGTGGTAAACACTGACATTACTGCAAAATCCAGTCCTGAATCATAACATGAAAATTATCATTTGTATATGTACTTGAATTTAAAACTTTTTTTTCTTTCCTACATTTTTATCAAGTTAATTTTCTTGAATATTTTGGCTCATCTGGAGGCATGCCGCTTTAAGAGTCAAAAGTATACTTTTATTAAAATATAGTGGGCCTAATACGTATCTGGCTCGACGAAACCGACATAACAAGGGCTACATGCTGGTGAATTCAAAATTTATTTTTAGCTTGAGTATATGTAGAGCAGTGCTACTCACGCATGCATTGGCATCTGTACTATTCAAATTAAGTGCAGCAATATAATTTTACTGTGATATTTAATTCTTTTAACTTTTATCTTCAAATATTATATATGTTCCTTATCAGCACTCTCATAATATGGGACTACACTTATTTTTCTCACTAAATAGAAAGGGACCTTAGATTAAGAAAATAATTATTGCTAAAATTACCACTTTGGGTAGAAAATCAGGACATAAGGAAGTGCATTATTTCAAAGAAAAATTCAATTGGAATCTAGCATCAATATTTCTAGAATTAGCTCCCCTAAAGCCTAGTATAAGTTATTCTATACATGTTTTTACTCTAAACATAACTTCTGTTTTCAGGGATACACTTTTAACAGAAAATTTAATTATAATCAAAGTCCCTTAGCCTTGGTGCTATAGAAATAAGTGTTGATTAATGAAAAAAATAAATATTTAAGCGAAACCTGATTCAAAATTTGTTGCATTAATAAAAACTTACATACTTTCATTGATGCTTGAAATTACCACATTCTAATATAAAATATCAAAACAAGCTTATCTCGATCAAAGCTCTTCGATTTTCCAGGATTTTCCATCAACTCGACATCGGGAACGAACGATGTCGAAAGACTGCCAATGATTTTGACAATATTTCATACACACCATACGTTGTCACAGATAAATAAAAGTAGATATCATAGAAAATAACTCTATGCTCATGAATAAAAGAAAAAAACTACACTTGGATTAATTAATGAGCTTCTAAACGAGGTTAAGACACAATTGTACCAGAAAGTCTTACATTTCTAACTACCTGCGCATGCGCAGAACGTAAAGTCTTACGTTTCTCAATGGTCTGACAAAATTCACGCCACACCGGTAGAGTAGACACGAAAACGTTTCTTGTCGATATTTTACACATGAAAACAGGTATTGTCGGTAGACATGCACACATTTCTTGTCGGTAAAGAAATACGAGGGGTTATCCAAAAATTCGTGGACTTTCTTTGTTGCGTAAAATATATTTGAGATATTGATTTGAAATTCTTACACTGCTTAGAAGAATAAATAACAAAAAAGCACAGAAAAAATCATTCTAGTAGCTTCTGATATTACAACAATATTCAATTTTACATAAACACATGTCAGCGACAGCGGCGCACTCCAAAAAGTTATTATGCACTGCACTTCCTCTCAATGTGCTTGACCATTGTATGTAGGTATATTGAATTCCAACCATTAGTCTTCAAGTTATGCTCCGGACAAAAAAAGAAGGCAATTGAAAAGCAACAAAGGGCAATAACTCTGCAATTACTTTAGATAGAGTTATTGTTCTTGTGCACTGCACTTCCCCTTGTATGAATTTGTTTTGAATTCCAACCAGTAGTTTTCAAGTTATGCCACGGACAAGGAAAAGTAACAAAGGGCAAATAACTCTGTAATTAGTCAAGATAGAGTTATGTTTCTTACGCACTGCACTTCCTCTCAATGTGCTTGACCATTGTATGTACTTATATTGAATTCCAACCATTAGTCTTCAAGTTATGCTCCGGACAAGGAAAATGCAACGGACGAAAAAAAAAGCAATGGAAAAAGCAATAAAGGGATATAACTCTGTAATTACTTGAGATAGAGTTATGGTTCTTGTGCACTGCACTTCCCCTTATTGTGTTTGATAATTGTATGAAGTTGTTTTAAATTCCAAACAGTAGTTTTCAAGTTATGCCCCGGACAAGGAAAAGTAACAAAGGGCAATAACTTTGTAAATAGTCAAGATAGAGTTATGGTTCTTGTGCACTGCACTTCCTCTCAATGTGCTTGACCATTGTATGTAGTTATATTGAATTCCAACCATTAGTTTTCAAGTTATGCTCCGGACAAGGAAAATACAACGGACGTCTGGACCGACCGACCGACCGCCCGACCACCGGGTGACTCCTATATACCCCCCAAACTTCGTTTTTGGGGGTAAAATAATTTATTGAATATAGGCTGACTATATTTGAAAATATTTCAAAACTTTCGCCATTGCTAGCAATAATGAAACTTTCTTGTCGGTGGCCGCAAATCTTTTCATAAGGTCATTTATTAATAATGATATTCATTATTGAATTAGAATACATTTAATATATTTATAATACACCATACGTAATAATTTACCGTACATTTAATCGGTGATGTTATATTTTCGATCCTTGAAGATCGTTCAGCACGACATTATTGTTGTGCTTGTGGTATTTTTAGTTTCAACTTTTCGGCATTTTCTAGTTGGGTGGTTCCAATATTCCTACTTGAATAATGTTGAATCACCCTTAGGATATGTTGCCTGCTTTTTAAATTTGTCTTTTGACGTCTTATCTGTGATACGCAGGCTTCATGACCTCTGATCCCCTTTCAAAATTCCATTTTATTTAGTTCCGCCCATTGTTTTCTCGTTTAGGGCACACGCTTTTTATTACTTGGGGACCATACGCCGCTTTTCATGGAATGGCAGGGAAGTGTCACATTGAAGGTTCCATGATAACCGCCGTATGAACACATCTGCGGATGTTTCTAAATTCAAAATTTTACTATTTCACGTTTAAATGTTGAATTCTGCTTAAGCCGGTGTTAGGGGGGTGGACGGTAACTTGCACTTTCCAGTACCGTCCATGAACAGGCTCAATCAAACCGAGCCTGCAACATTTTTAATTTTGCCGTGTTGGGCTTTCTTTGGGGATTCTGTATTTGTCTGTTTTATGATCACATCCGTGTTATTTGTGCCGTGTGGTGGCTGTAAAAAGTCTCCCCGTGCATTTAATCGGTGATGTTATATTTTCGATCCTTGAAGATCGTTCAGCACGACATTATTGTTGTGCTTGTGGTATTTTTAGTTTCAACTTTTCGGCATTTTCTAGTTGGGTGGTTCCAATATTCCTACTTGAATAATGTTGAATCACCCTTAGGATATGTTGCCTGCTTTTTAAATTTGTCTTTTGACGTCTTATCTGTGATACTCAGGCCTCATGACCTCTGATCCCCTTTCAAAATTCCATTTTATTTAGTTCCGCCCATTGTTTTCTCGTTTAGGGCACACGCTTTTTATTACTTGGGGACCATACGCCGCTTTTCATGGAATGGCACGGAAGTGTCACATTGAAGGTTCCATGATAACCGCCGTATCTGCGGATGTTTCTAAATTCAAAATTTTACTATTTCACGTTTAAATGTTGAATTCTGCTTAAGCCGGTGCTAGGGGGCGTGGACGGTAACTTGCACTTTCCAGTACCGTCCATGAACAGGCTCAATCAAACCGAGCCTGCAACATTTTCAATTTTGCGTGTTGGGCTTTCTTTGGGGATTCTGTGTTTGTTTATGATCACATCCGTGTTATTTGTGCCGTGTGGCGGCTGTAAAAAGTCTCCCCGTGCATTTAATCGGTGATGTTATATTTTCGATCATTGAAGATCGTTCAGCACGACATTATTGTTGTGCTTGTGGTATTTTTAGTTTCAACTTTTCGGCATTTTCTATTTGGGTTGTTCCAATATTCCTCTTAGGATATGTTGCCTGCTTTTTAAATTTGTCTTTTGACGTCTTATCTGTGATACGCAGGCTTCATGACCTCTGATCCCCTTTCAAAATTCCATTTTATTTAGTTCCGCCCATTGTTTTCTCGTTTAGGGCACTCGCTTTTAATTACTTGGGGACCATACGCCGCTTTTCATGGAATGGCAGGGAAGTGTCACATTGAAGGTTCCATGATAACCGCCGTATGAACACATCTGCGGATGTTTCTCAATTCAAAATTTTACTATTTCACGTTTAAATGTTGAATTCTGCTTAAGCCGGTGCTAGGGGGCGTGGACGGTAACTTGCACTTTCCAGTACCGTCCATAAACAGGCTCAATCAAACCGAGCCTGCAACATTTTCAATTTTGCCGTGTTGGGCTTTCTTTGGGGATTCTGTATTTGTCTTTTTTAATAAAATGAATTATGATTTAACACTTATATACAAGTTCTTAATGTAATTTTAATGATACGAAGATGGCCGAGTTCTTGATGGTGAGAAACTGAGACTGACGTCTTGTCGGTAAAGATATTTGCCGATAATCCTGGTTCAGAACGAATTTATTAATTTTTTTTTCATGTAAAAATATTAGGAATTGTGATAATTCAATGATGAATAAGTGAAATTAATACTTATTTTTACTTCTTGTCGGTTCCTGACGGTTCTTGTTGGCAATTAGGGAGACCGCCGATTCTGATAACAGCTTGAACAATATGTCAATGCGAGGTCCGCGAGTTAACATTTTCTCCAGCTAACAGGCAAATATACTAAAATATAATCAATGCCGTGGAAAATGACTTTTTTATGCCGTGTGGCGGCTGTAAAAAGTCTCCCCGTACATTTAATTAATGATGTTATATTTTCGATCCTTGAAGATCGATATTATTGTTGAGTATTCATTTTAGTTTCGTGTTTGGCTTTTTTCAACTTTGGTGGTTCCAGTTTTCCAACTTGAATACTGTTACTTGAATACTGTATAATCCCCCTTAGGATATTTTGCCTGCTTTTTAACTTTGTCGTTTGACGTCTTGTCTTTGATATGCAGGCTTCATAACCTCAGATTCCCTTTTACACAACATTTCATTTTATTTTGTTCTGCCCATTATTTTCTCGTTTAGGACACATGCTTTCTTTTACTTTGGGACCATACGCCGCTTTTCAAGGAATGACACAACTGTGTCATGTTGAAGTTACCATGATAACCGCCGTAAGAACACATCTGCGGATGTTTCTAAATTCAAAATCTCACCTTTTACGTGTTAAATGTTGAATTCTGCTTAAGTCCATGCTAAGGGGTGGACGGTAACTTGCACTTTCCAGTACCATCCATGAACAGGCTCATTCAAACCGAGCCTGCAACATTTTGCAATTTTTCCGTGTTGAGTTTTCTTTAGTGAGTGTTTATCTTTACTTTATAGGAAATAAAAGGTAGTCTAACTAGACAAAACACAATTAAATTATCCAGGTTAAGACGCGAACTTTAATTCTTTACGCATTAGGCTTTCTCCTATAAAACATACCATTCTTAAGAAATATAATATCACACATACTAATTATCCACATAGAGCTAGAGTGTATCCTTCTATTAATAAGTGTAATTCTAAGAGGTGCGGATGTTGTAACTTTTTATTGCACAGGTCTACAATAACCTCTAATGTAAATGGGAGAACTTTTAATATTATTTTGAATACAGATATTGACTGAAAGGCAACTCATTTTGTTTATGTTTTAACTTGAAACAGCCCTGGGTGTGGCATACAGTATGTTGGTCAGACAGGACGTTCTCTTAAAATTCGATTCCGTGAACATTTTTATAAAATGAGAAATCGCACAAAATTTACAACTTTTCTATATCAACATTTTCGTACAGATGGTTTTTATTTTAAAATGTTTCAATTCAACCAGTGGAACAAATAATTTATGATTCTGATGCTTCTGCTAGTTTTAAAGTTAAAGTGAGACACTTAGCAGAATTAAAATGGATCAAGAACTTACAAACGCCTTTCCCACTTGGCCTAAATGACAATATTTTTCAACAAGGTAACATCTCTAAAGATCCAAACATTGATATATTTTCTATTTTGAATATTCGTAAACGTAAATCCCGATCTCACGGAGTACGTAGAAATGGCAACATCAAACGTAAACCTAAAATTACCCTGACTGTCACCGACTTAAATATTATCTTAAAAATCTCTGGTAAACATGCAATGTTATCGCGTCTTACTTCCCTTTCATTATCATCTCTGAAACTCTTTGACGCGGAGGCAGAAAATATAGTTATTCAAACAGATCCTTTATATACAGCAGCTTATCTTATTCAAAGTTAAACTTGGCACGTCTTAAGACCTCATATCGACAACAGTTCTGACCACAACAGGCATTTCCTAAAAGTAACCTTTCTATATAAAGGTATCGATTTCATCGATTTACCAAGTATTTTTCGTGATAACGTGATAAACGTGTCACTAATTCAGTTCCTTTATATTTCAAAAACTCCGAGATACCAATTATTTGCTATAAATATAAGAAACCTGTTAGAAATATCATATTTAATTACAACAAAGTGGTTTCTGACTTAGATATTCAGTCTAATACTCCAACAACTTGAGACTGCAATACTTCTAAATTCTGTAATTCAGATTTTGGCCATATAATCACTGGTAATTTTGATATAATTGCAGACAAATGAACACGTAACTTATTCTTGAAAGGACCTAAATACAGAATTCCTTCTGAGATTGATTTTAATGCTTGTCGTGGTCAGATTGCTGAATTTATAGAGGATTTTTCGGTCAAATGGTGTCGCCGTGAAAATGCGGATAGTAATGCTCTAGTTACATGGAAACGTAACATCTTTAAAATTATTGATTCACGTATTAATTTTTATCGTGGAAATGAACATCTTTTGCCACCTAAACCTAGACTTACTTTAAGACATCTGAAAAAAGATATTCTAGCTTTTCATTCAAAATTTTTGGTGCCAGCGGACAAGGCGGCTAATAATATTATAATTGTTTGACGAATCCATTACATTAACGTTTTGCATAAGGAACTAAGTGGCACTAATGCGTATTCTAAAACCTCTGCCTCCGAAAAAGACATTGTAAACAATCATATTACTAATATTTCCAATCTTAAAGTCCAAATTAATGAACAAGAGGGCCATGATGGCCCTGAGGTCGCTCACCTGTATAAAGCCCCCCCCCACCCCCAATTGACCCAAGGGCTTTTATTTGAACAAACATGGTAGACACTTATTAGAACATGTTATATGCTAAATATCTTAGCTCTTACTCTTTTGGTTTTAAGTTTTTATTATATGCATATAGGGAAAATCAATGACCCCCCAGGGCGGGGCCAATTTTAACCCCAGGGCTTTTATTTAAACAAAGTTGGTAGACACCTATTAGAACATGTCTGATGCTAAATATCTTAGCCATAGCTCTTTGAGTTATTTAAAAGAAGATTTTTTAAGTTTTTACTATATGCATATAGGGAAAATCAATGACCCCCCGGGGCGGACCCAATTTTGACCCCAGGGCTTTTATTTGAACAAACTTGGTAGACACTTATTAGAACATGTTTCATGCTAAATATCTTAGCTCTAACTCTTTTGGTTCTTTAAAAGAAGATTTTCTAAGTTTCTACTATATACATGTAGGGAAAATCAATGACCACCTGGGGCGGGGCCAATTTTGACCCCAGGGTTTTTATTTGAACAAACTTGGTAGACACCTATTAGAACATGTTTGACGCTCAATATCTTAGCCATAGCTCTTTGAGTTCTTTAAAAGAAGATTTTTTAAGTTTATACTATATGCATATAGGGAAAATCAATGACCCCCCTGGGTGGGTCAATTTTGACCCCAGGGCTTTTATTTGAACAAACTTGGTAGAAACCCATTAGAACATGTTTGATCCTAAATATCTTAGCTCTAACTCTTTGGGTTCTTTAAAAGAAGATTTATAAAGTTTTTACTATATGCATATAGGGAAAATCAATGACCCCCAGGGGCGGGGCCAATTTTGACCCCTGGGCTTTTATTTGAACAAACTTGGTAGACACTCACTAGAAGATGTTTCATGCCAAATATCTAAACTTTAGTTCTTACGGTTTTTGAAAAGAAGATATTTAAAGTTTTTTCTTTCGGTTGCCATGGCAACCAGAGTTCTGCATGGAATTAAATTCTTTGAACAATTTTTAAAGGTGACCACCAAAGGAACATTCCTGTGAAGTTTGGATGAAATTGGCTTGGTGGTTTATGAGGAGATGTCATTTAAAGTAAAAGTTTACGGACGGACGGACGCCGGACGAAAAGCGATCACAAAAGCTCACCCTGTCACTTTGTGACAGGTGAGCTAAAAAGAACTCAAACTTCCTATTATGTATTGGATTCCTAAATTACATAAAAAACCTTACAAAGCCAGATTTATTGCTAGTTCTACATCTTGCACTACAAGTAAACTTTCTATTTTATTGACGTCTTGTTTGACTGCCATTAAAACACATGTAATTAGATATTATGATAAAGTCTATGAAAACACAGGCAAAGATCTCTTTTGCTCAATTAAAAATTCTGGTGAAATCTTGGATAAATTCAAAATTAATAACTTTCTCAAGCTTCAACTGTCAGTACATTCGATTTTTCTACACTTTATACAACTTTGCCACATAAATTAATCAATGATAAACTAATTTCCCTAATTCAGAAAACTTTTGCACGGGAAAAAGTTACCTTTCTAGCATGTAATTCTAAGCTTTTTTTTACTAACGGTGTTGTTAAACATTATACTATGTGGACCTGTGACGAAGTTTGTAGAGCACTCTCTTTTCTTTTAGACAACATTTATGTCAGGTTTGACGTCTTATCTGTGATATGCAGGCTTCATAACCTCAGATCCCCTTTCAAAATTCCATTTTATTTAGTTCCGCCCATTGTTTTCTCGTTTAGGGCACACGCATTTTTTTACTTTGGGACCATATGCCGCTTTTCATGGAATGGCACTAACGTGTCACATTGAAGGTTCCATGATAACCGCCATATGAACACATCTGCGGATGTTTCAAAATTCTAAATTTTAGCAGTTCATGTTAAATGTTGAATTCTGCTTAAGCCGGTGCTAGGGGGCGTGGACGGTAACTTGCACTTTCCAGTACCGTCCATGAACAGGCTCAATCAAACCGAGCCTGCAACATTTTCAATTTTGCCGTGTTGGGCTTTCTTTAGGGATTCTGGTTTTATCTATCTTGGTAATACCCTATTTAAACAGATCGTAGTAATTCCTATGGGTACTAATTGTGCACCCCTGGTCGCCGATTTGTTTTTGAACTGCTATGAAAGAGACTTTATGTTGAGTCTCGCTGAAGAGAAACAAAAAGATGCTATAGTCGCATTTAATAATACTTCCAGATACCTTGATGATATTTTTAATTTAGATAATCCCTATTTTGATCAAATGGTGTCTGACATTTATCCGCATGAACTACAACTTAATAAAACGAACTCTTTGAAATTTTAGTACATCATTTTTGGATATTCATATTACTATCAACAACAATTCTATTCACACGAACATTTATGATAAAAGAGATGACTTTGACTTTTGTATAGTTAATTATCCACATTTAGATGGAGACGTACCCCATTCAACATCTTACGGGGTTTATGTTTCTCAGTTAATTAGATTCGCTAGAGCTTGTAGCAACGTAAAGGATTTCAACGAGCGGAATATTTTTATTACCAGCAAGCTTCTAAAACAGGGCTACCGCTATCATAAATTACGGAAATATTTTACTAAATTTTACAATCGTAACTTTGATTTAATTTCTAAATTCAATAGTGATTTAAAAACTCTTCTGCGACAAGGGATTAGCCAGCCTGGTTTTTATGGCGATGTGATTTATTCATTTTATTTACACTGTCTCGTTTATAGGAACATGGTGGGGCTAAGAGCGAGGTTTGGTGCACCATTAACCGGTTTAAACTCCCCAGCAGTCATTATTATGCTGCTGACCGTTCCAAGGCGGCGCCCCACTGTGTTCCTCAGATGTATGTCTATGTTGTTTCATACTGTTTTGGTGACACTTTTGCTTGTGTCCCTTGTTGTTTTCTCGTCTACGGTAAGTATCTTCCCCATTGCCTCTAGTTTTTATTTCTTTGATTACCCCCCCCCCCTTCCCCCGGTCTCCTGTCCCCTTCCCCTTTGTGGGCCTATTATTATTTTCTTTGAATTCCTAATCAGTTACAAATTATTTATCATTTAATGATTAACGTGTCTTTGCCCTGTCCTTTTCATGTTTGGGGTCCGCCTGGGCTTCTTGCCATTGGTTCTTGTTACTTGGTCATATGGGGGTTGCGTTCATTGAACGCCGCCTTTCCTTGTTGATCTTGTTTATCATATTTTATAACATTAAGCGAAGAGTAGTTGCCAGAGTTATATACTACAGTATTCCCTGTATATAAGGTTTTTAGATCAATAACAGAATTTTATTTTTTTTAATTTTTGAGTCGGTATAAAGTGTAAAAATCTATTTTATGAGTTGATTTTAAAAGTGGCCCTAATAAGTGGCTGTGGAACGGTGCTGTGGGGAAGTATATTTTTAACGTTATATTTTTTATTTTAACTTCATTAGTTTCTTAACAGGCTCTGCGCTTACCATACAGTCTCAGGGTTATTTAGTAAATTTGGAGGTGCTTCCTACAGATTTTCCATAATGTCACAATAACACTCCGTCATGTATATATCCATTTGCCCCCCCCCGTGTTGTTTTTTTTTATTATCTATTCATTTACCCCTATGCCATGAAAAGAAGATGGGATAATCCCATTCTAAGTTTATAGTGAGAAAGTGTATAATTTGAGATTTTTGGGCATTATAGGTGATTTGCTTTATTTTTTTTTTAGTTTTTTTGTGAATTATTCTTAGGTATTCTTACTTTAGTCAATTACATATGTCTTTTAATTTATATAATGGGTTGATATTGTAAAATAAACTATGCTTCATCTCCTAGGAGGTTAACATTTTTATGTAAAATTCCTTTTTTAAGTGTTTGGTGTTATTTATAAAAAAAAGTAAACCATCATAGGAACATTTCTATGTATATATAGGGGTTACTTATACTTGTACAAAAGAAATTATAAATTGAATTTTATTACTTATGCTTATATATGTTGAGGTTACATATTTTTGTATTAACTGAGAGGGACACGGTCAGATTTAAAGATTGTACCTCAGATTTTGTCAGTTAATTTGCACTCTAGGATGAAAATCTCTAGAGCCCAATATACATGATTATTGTGTTTTTGGGAATGTTTAAAATATTGTCTTTATTAAATCAAAGCCAAACTGATCCAATGTGGCAAACCAGTTCATGCCTTTGGGCTGCATGTTGAGGATGTGCGATCAGTTTGTGGTTAGAACCATATCTCACTCCACACTGAGGGCAGTCCGGATCAAATTTCTTTATTTACTGACCCCACTGCCCGGTAATAAGTTTATGCCCAGCCTAAGCCGCTCCGGGGGCCTATATACAGGTGAGCGACCTTAGGGCCACCATGGACCTCTTGTTTTTGTGATTGTTGTCTTATATTCAGCACAAAGCATCCTAATTGCAAGTAGCTTGGCCGTATAGATGGCTATTTTATTTCTTTACATATCTATTTTTTCATATTTTTGAAAGGAGGTTCCTACGGTTGAAGCTTCTTTGCCAGAGTCCGGGTAATTGGATCCATCTGTATATAAATATTTTCCATAGTATAATTTTACTTCTGATCTTGCGAGGTGCACCATTATTACTTTTAATCCGTGCTGGTAGTTTAGGGTCTGCTCCTGTCTTCTTAAAAGAAGTGATGGTTTACCGGCCTCAAGCTTCATGTCTCGGGCTGGGGTGGACCTGTGGGCCTCCAGAGCCAACCTGAGGGCAGAATTATGGATACAGTCTTATTTTATAAGAAAACTGGGGCTTGTACTAGAATAGATTTGTGCTCCATAATCTACTTTTTAACGTATTAAGGATTTATACAGAAGTAAAAGGCTGTTTTTATCTGTGTCGAAATATGTGCCTTTTAGCATTTTCATGACATTTAAATCATTTTGACCGGATCTAGACTATGTTCAGTACAATCGGTATCCATTCATATTAGTTTTGCATCCAAAATAACAAACAACGTGTTTTACTTAATTACTTTCTTTTACGTCAAACGTAGTTGTTTTTGTCCCGTCATGATGTAATGAATTACTACATTTAATAAAATATATAGCCAGGTGGAATGGTTTAACGGCACACTAACACAGTTCTTGTGAATAACGCTTCTTTATGGATGGCATGTGGAATGAGACTGAATAAAATGATGACGTGAAACAAGCGAAAATGTACGCTTCCATTTCAAATTAGATTCCAAAATTTATTTTATCTGGTATATTGTTTTAAAAAATACTAAATTGTATGTGTCATTTTTTCAATGATAACACAATGAATGATTTTTCCAGCAGAATCTGTTTATCTCATCCTGCTTACTTCCTCATATATACAATTTTCTCTTCTTCCAACAGTACAGTTATATACCATATGAAAACATGTTTTACATCTAGTATGAGCTTACCAGATAGTGCATCAATTTTTACTGCTGAAGCAAAAGCTATAGATTTAGCATTGTCATAGATAGAACAGCATTCCCATGATAAATTTGTGATATTTTCTGACCCAGCAGAATCTGTTTATCTCATCCTGCTTACTTCCTTATATATACCATTTTCTCTTCTTCCAACAGTACAGTTATATACCATATGACAAACATGTTTTACATCTAGTATGAGCTTACCAGATAGTGCATCAATTTTTACTGCTGAAGCAAAAGCTATAGATTTAGCATTGTCATAGATAGAACAGCATTCCCATGATAAATTTGTGATATTTTCTGACTCGCTTTATGTTTTAATATCCATTAAAAATAAAAAAATGGACAATAGAATGATAAAGAAACTTCTTTTACGATTTCATGATATACATAAAATAAAATCTGTTAAATTATATTGGATTCCAAGTCATGCAGGTAAACGAAGAAATGAAAAAGTTGATGCTTAAGCTAAATAATCATCAAATTTTCAAAACAACTGACTTATTGTTACCTGCTTATGATTTTAGAACAGCTATAAATAAACTCGTTTCATCTGAATGGAAAGCAAATTTGGAAAATGCCATCTTTAATAAGCTTCATTATATAAACCCATCTCCAGATGTGTCACCATCTCTGTCTTTGTCAAACCGCCATGATCAAACAATTCTTCTTAGATGCGAACTGGACTCACTAAAGTTACCAACTCTTATCTCCTCACGAATGGCAATGTCCCTTTCTGTATAGCTTGCAATGAAAGTTTTACTGTCAAGCATTTTCCTTTGGAATGTCATGATTTTCACAGGTCCGTAATAAGATTTTATAATGTAAATTCACTCAAAGAACTCTTTAATACAATTCCATCAAAAAAACATCAAAAAGAATCTGTTTATCTCATCCTGCTTACTTCCTTATATATACCATTTTCTCTTCTTCCAACAGTTACAGTTATATACCATATGACAAACATGTTTTACATCTAGTATGAGCTTACCAGATAGTGCATCAATTTTTACTGCTGAAGCAAAAGCTATAGATTTAGCATTGTCATAGATAGAACAGCATTCCCATGATAAATTTGTGATATTTTCTGACTCGCTTTTATGTTTTAATATCCATTAAAAATAAAAAAAATGGACAATAGAATGATAAAGAAACTTCTTTTACGATTTCATGATATACATAAAATAAAATCTGTTAAATTATATTGGATTCCAAGTCATGCAGGTAAACGAAGAAATGAAAAAGTTGATGCTTAAGCTAAATAATCATCAAATTTTCAAAACAACTGACTTATTGTTACCTGCTTATGATTTTAGAACAGCTATAAATAAACTCGTTTCATCTGAATGGAAAGCAAATTTGGAAAATGCCATCTTTAATAAGCTTCATTATATAAACCCATCTCCAGATGTGTCACCATCTCTGTCTTTGTCAAACCGCCATGATCAAACAATTCTTCTTAGATGCCGAAATGGACTCACTAAAGTTACCAACTCTTATCTCCTCACGAATGGCAATGTCCCTTTCTGTATAGCTTGCAATGAAAGTTTTACTGTCAAGCATTTTCCTTTGGAATGTCATGATTTTCACAGGTCCGTAATAAGATTTTATAATGTAAATTCACTCAAAGAACTCTTTAATACAATTCCATCAAAAAACATCAAAAGAATCTGTTTATCTCATCCTGCTTACTTCCTTATATATACCATTTTCTCTTCTTCCAACAGTACAGTTATATACCATATGACAAACATGTTTTACATCTAGTATGAGCTTACCAGATAGTGCATCAATTTTTACTGCTGAAGCAAAAAGCTATAGATTTAGCATTGTCATAGATAGAACAGCATTCCCATGATAAATTTGTGATATTTTCTGACTCGCTTTATGTTTTAATATCCATTAAAAATAAAAAAATGGACAATAGAATGATAAAGAAACTTCTTTTACGATTTCATGATATACATAAAATAAAATCTGTTAAATTATATTGGATTCCAAGTCATGCAGGTAAACGAAGAAATGAAAACGTTGATGCTTAAGCTAAATAATCATCAAATTTTCAAAACAACTGACTTATTGTTACCTGCTTATGATTTTAGAACAGCTATAAATAAACTCGTTTCATCTGAATGGAAAGCAAATTTGGAAAATGCCATCTTTAATAAGCTTCATTATATAAACCCATCTCCAGATGTGTCCACCATCTCTGTCTTTGTCAAACCGCCATGATCAAACAATTCTTCTTAGATGCCGAAATGGACTCACTAAAGTTACCAACTCTTATCTCCTCACGAATGGCAATGTCCCTTTCTGTATAGCTTGCAATGAAAGTTTTACTGTCAAGCATTTTCCTTTGGAATGTCATGATTTTCACAGGTCCGTAATAAGATTTTATAATGTAAATTCACTCAAAGAACTCTTTAATACAATTCCATCAAAAAACATCAAAAGAATCTGTTTATCTCATCCTGCTTACTTCCTTATATATACCATTTTCTCTTCTTCCAACAGTACAGTTATATACCATATGACAAACATGTTTTACATCTAGTATGAGCTTACCAGATAGTGCATCAATTTTTACTGCTGAAGCAAAAGCTATAGATTTAGCATTGTCATAGATAGAACAGCATTCCCATGATAAATTTGTGATATTTTCTGACTCGCTTTATGTTTTAATATCCATTAAAAATAAAAAAATGGACAATAGAATGATAAAGAAACTTCTTTTACGATTTCATGATATACATAAAATAAAATCTGTTAAATTATATTGGATTCCAAGTCATGCAGGTAAACGAAGAAATGAAAACGTTGATGCTTAAGCTAAATAATCATCAAATTTTCAAAACAACTGACTTATTGTTACCTGCTTATGATTTTAGAACAGCTATAAATAAACTCGTTTCATCTGAATGGAAAGCAAATTTGGAAAATGCCATCTTTAATAAGCTTCATTATATAAACCATCTCCAGATGTGTCACCATCTCTGTCTTTGTCAAACCGCCATGATCAAACAATTCTTCTTAGATGCCGAACTGGACTCACTAAAGTTACCAACTCTTATCTCCTCACGAATGGCAATGTCCCTTTCTGTATAGCTTGCAATGAAAGTTTTACTGTCAAGCATTTTCCTTTGGAATGTCATGATTTTCACAGGTCCGTAATAAGATTTTATAATGTAAATTCACTCAAAGAACTCTTTAATACAATTCCATCAAAAAACATCAAAAGAATCTGTTTATCTCATCCTGCTTACTTCCTTATATATATACCATTTTCTCTTCTTCCAACAGTACAGTTATATACCATATGACAAACATGTTTTACATCTAGTATGAGCTTACCAGATAGTGCATCAATTTTTACTGCTGAAGCAAAAGCTATAGATTTAGCATTGTCATAGATAGAACAGCATTCCCATGATAATTTTGTGATATTTTTCTGACTCGCTTTATGTTTTAATATCCATTAAAAATAAAAAAATGGACAATAGAATGATAAAGAAACTTCTTTTACGATTTCATGATATACATAAAATAAAATCTGTTAAATTATATTGGATTCCAAGTCATGCAGGTAAACGAAGAAATGAAAACGTTGATGCTTAAGCTAAATAATCATCAAATTTTCAAAACAACTGACTTATTGTTACCTGCTTATGATTTTAGAACAGCTATAAATAAACTCGTTGCATCTGAATGGAAAGCAAATTTGGAAAATGCCATCTTTAATAAGCTTCATTATATAAACCCATCTCCAGATGTGTCACCATCTCTGTCTTTGTCAAACCGCCATGATCAAACAATTCTTCTTAGATGCCGAACTGGACTCACTAAAGTTACCAACTCTTATCTCCTCACGAATGGCAATGTCCCTTTCTGTATAGCTTGCAATGAAAGTTTTACTGTCAAGCATTTTCCTTTGGAATGTCATGATTTTCACAGGTCCGTAATAAGATTTTATAATGTAAATTCACTCAAAGAACTCTTTAATACAATTCCATCAAAAAACATCAATGATTATTTGAAAAAAGATAAACTTGTATTCTAGGATCTTATTGGCTTTTTTCTATATTGTCATTTGCATAATATTTAAGCCTATGGCCATTTTTGTGTTGACGTGCCGTAAAATCCAAACAAACAAACATCCTTTAAAAAAGTATAATCAGGGGATCGAAAAAACTAAAAACCAAGAATTATACAGTTTCATTAACCTTTTTGACAGCATTGTTGTAAATCTCAAATATTGTTCATAAATAAGGATTTTACATGGAACACCCCACGGAATCAATATAGATCGTATACGAATCTTAACATGCAAATGAAGACTATAATCAGCTCGTGTATGCGCTACGTCACGGTGTAATAGTTGCTATCCGGAACACAGAAAATATAAGATTGTCTTTTGCAAACACACTTTAACCGTGTGAGCTTCACTGTTCACTAGGCCTGGGGTTTAGAAAAAATAGTCATCTCATAAGAAAGATTTAATTTGAATGAAAATATCCTTGACAATGCGGAAATATACCGTTAAATAAGGTCTGCTACATATTGTCATGTTTGTTGATTAAACATTGATTTACGGATGATTTGAAGGCGGAGATTTTATGCAAACAGAAATTGTACTTCAGAATTCGCCATAATGAGGTTGCACATTTGTATGCTCATTAAACTCCTTTTGGTTGTCTTGACACCAAAATAAGATCCGGATTCGATATGAAACCCAATTTATTTATGAAATGTCGTTATTTCAGTTTTTATGAAATTTATTAAATGTAACTTTAAATTAATAATTAAAAAAGTTATAGAAGGTAAACTGACGGCAACTGATTTTGTATTGGTAAATGAAATCGTTTCAAGCAAGCTTATATCATTATAGTTAATTTATTTACCTTCTTTATTCTTAATAATAAATAAAAAAAATAAAATTAAAAAAAAAAAATGAATAAATAAATAAATAAATAAATAAATAAAAACAAAAACACAACAACATAATTTGATACATGTCCTTTTCAAGGTATTGAATAAACATAATAACGGATCAGGCGGGGATGGCGGGCGTTTTTTCCTACCAGTGCATGTAATACAATAGCAGATCTACTTCTCATATCGTTTTGTGTTTATTAAAGTTATTTTTTCTGACAACATAAATATGTAATTAATAATAGAAAAAAATCATTTAATGATTAACCTTTACTGAATAAATGGAATAAACAAAACGAATCGTATTGTTACTATTTGTTGGGACTTAAAGCAATCGAATATCTCGTTTTAGAACTACTGATACATTATTTCTTTGCATGTGCATATCAGGTTGACGGTTGAATTTGAAGCAACAAATACCTCAATAACTTCCTCAATACTATAAAATTAAGTATTTTATTTTGACAATCATGCACAATTATAAATTTTGATCAGCATGCACAATGCTATTTTTCAAGAAATAACAAGAGACAACAAATTTTTGGAGAAAAACCTGCTCATACCCACTTTCGTTTTCGCCGGCCATAAGATCCTATCGCATGATTTCAAGGAGTGTTGCATCGCTATACGTTCGACCCCCAGCCCTGGAAATTGTTTATGTTATTTTGGCAATGATATTACAATGAATGATTTTCCGACAGATGCTCTCATAAACAACAACTTTACATTTTTTGTTTTTTTGTTTTGGGTTTACGTTACATCGACACAGTATAGGTCATATCGCGACGTTCCAGCTTTACTGGTGGAGGAAGACCTCGGGTGCCCTTCCGTGCATTATTTCAGGCACGAATGGGTACCTGAGTAGAACCACCGACGTTCCGTAAGCTAGCTGGATAGTTTCCTCACATGTAAGAATCCAAAGTTCCAGTCGGGATTCGAACCCACAGAGGTGAGGGGCTTACATTTTTTTGATTCATTGTAATAAACGATTGTTTGATAGATTTTTACACTTTTGCCCATACAGCTTTTATATATTGACATATTTATTTCCTATTTGGTACGAAAATAAGTTATATGATATTCTACCTTTGGATACAGGTAAGGGTTAGAGGTCAAGGCCACAAGTGCTAAAACCCAGATTTTTAACACTGTTGCCCATACAGCCTTAACTTATTGACAGTTTTTTTTTCATATTTAATAGGAAAATAATTTGCATGATATTCTTCCTTTTGAAAGAGGTAAGGGTCAGTTGGTCAAGGTCAAGGGTTCCAATTACAGATTTCTACACATAATTAGTTTTTTCTTTATGAACTGCCATAATTTGCTTGTATGTCTTAGTAACGAATTGTTCTTTCTTATCATTTAAAAAAGTGTTAACAAGTAATAACAATTAATAATAGCATTTACTTACCGAGGTTTATAGCTAAAGAAACAATTTTTGCTGAATTGCTGACATACTTCTCAGACAGAAATACATCTTTCACAACATGTTCAATGACGTAAAAGAAAGTAGCATCTTCGTGTTTCTACGTGCATGTTGAGGCAAATAAATGATTTATATGTATTTTTAAAAAAGCATTCAAATAATGGCTAAAATGGCTGTGATAACATAGAGCACTTTTATTTTTCTTGAAAATTAAAAAAAAATATATTAATGAATATGACAACCAGACAAAACAAAATGTTATAAAAGTATTATACAGTTATAAATGTTATATGTTGAAAGGGTTCCATCAAATATATTGTTTCCACAAATTGAACACTTAAATAAATACTTTAAAATGTTCCCTCCTCGTATACAGTTCATGATCATTATTTTTGTAAGCATCTTGATTGTTAAAGTGACTTATAAGCACTGAAAAATACAAATTACTATTTTGTGGAAGCTGTTATGTTTGATAATTGTTGCACCCCTTGCCTCTATAGCAACATAACTTTTACAACATAAGACAGCTTCAGTTGTTTAGTATTTACTCTAACAAATATACATAATAATATTATGAAAGTTAATAATATATTTAACTAAAATATCCTGTCCGATAAAATTAGTTTTTAATCAATTTATATGATTATTGTTCACCTTGATTTTACATGTGAGTCTCCCAATCAGAGATGTTTGTTGTCTTTAGTTCTTTTCTTTGTTAAAACAGTTTTCCTTTCTATTTTCTGATAAAAATGAATGAATTTTTTTAATTATTTTTGTTTTAGGTTAAAATAGAGAAAATAAGAATCTCTAAAGAAAGTCCAACACAACATAATTGAAAATGTTGCAGGCTCGGTTTGATTGAGCCTGTTCATGGACGGTACTGTAAAGTGCAAACTACCGTCCACGCTCCCTAGCACCGGCACAAGCAGAATTCAACATTTAAACATGAAATGGTGAAATTGTATATTTAAAACATCTGCAGATGTGTTCATACGGCGGTTATCATGGAACCTTCAACATGACACTTCCGTGCCATTCCATGAAAAGCGGCGTATGGTCCCCAAGTAAGTAATAGAAAGCGTGTGCCCTAAACGAGAAAACAATGGGCGGAACAAAATAAAATGGAATTTTGAAAGGGGATCAGAGGTCATGAAGCCTGCATATCACAGATAAGACGTCAAAAGACAAAGTTAAAAAGCAGGCAACATATCCTAAGGGTGATTTAACATTATTCAAGTAAGAATATTGGAACCACCCGACTAGAAAATGCCGAAAAATTAAAACTAAAAATACCACAAGCACAACAATAATGTCGTGCTGAACGATCTTAAAGAATCGGATATATTACATCTCTGATTGAATGTATGGGGCGACTTTTGACAGCCTCCACACGGCACAAACAACGCTGAGGTGGCGATAAAATAGAGAAAAAAAGAATCCCTAAAGAAATTCCAACACAACATAATTGAAAATGTTGCAGGCTCGGTTTGATTGAGCCTGTTCATGGACGGTACTGTAAAGTGCAAACTACCGTCCACGCCCCCTAGCACCGGCTTAAGCAGAATTCAACATTTAAACATGGAATCTTCAACATGACACTTCCGTGCCATTCCATGAAAAGCGGCGT
This sequence comes from Ruditapes philippinarum, assembly GCF_026571515.1. Taxonomy (NCBI): domain Eukaryota; kingdom Metazoa; phylum Mollusca; class Bivalvia; order Venerida; family Veneridae; genus Ruditapes; species Ruditapes philippinarum. The sequence goes on from NW_026853236.1 coordinate 51,462, forward strand.
AAACGTCACATTGACACAATATAAGTCATATCGCGACGTTCAAGCTTCACTGGTGAAGGAAGACCTTAGGTGCCTATCCGTGCATTAATTCGGGCACGAACGTCAGACCATCAGTTTGAAAAGAACAAAGTGAAAATGTTAGAATCTGCCCTGACAGGAAAAGAAGCGAAAGAAAAGAAATGGAAGGACAGCAAAGATGACTTGAATGATTCTGATCTGTTGAAATTTATTATTTCGTTTGGTAATGAAGCTGCTTCACAACATCCAAATGGTAATGCAACCATGTCAAGCTAAAATGCAACCATGCTAAGCTTAAATGCAACCATGCCATGCTTGAATGCAACCATGCCAAGCCTGAATGCAACGATGCCAAGTGTTACAATTCTTCAAAATGAAGAATCAAATGCAAGTTGAAATGAAGAGGGTTTAGCATCTGGCTGCATAAGAGATAATAGGAAGATTGATATTCAATGAGACACTCACACACTGTCAGAAAACAGTGATAACTTATAAAGTTTTATCAATTAAGTCACGGAAATTTTCTATTTCAAGCTGCTTTTTTAGTCTACCTCTGTTTCCTGTACAGGAGTTACAGAACATTCTTTATTGCTGTGTATTATGACTTACAAATGGAATAGATATGTATTTGAGTTATAGAAAAAAACTCATCTTATTCTTTGGTGATATCTTATAAAACGTTTAATTTTATCAAAACTATGTCAAAAGAGGTAGACAAAATATTAACCCATGTAGATTAGACAAGATTTTGTTTATGATGAAAAGATGTAAATGACTTGCATATCTGCAGATGTTTTTAGATTCAAAATTTCACCATTTTCATGTTTAAATGTAATATTCTTCTTACACAGTGCTAGGGAGCGTGGACGGTAGTTTGCACCTGACAGTACCGCCAATGAACAGGTTCAATCAACCAAGCCTGCCACATTTTCAATTTTGCCATTTTGGACTTTCTTTAGGGATTCCTACTTTCTCTATTTTACAACAAATGTCATCCCTTATTATTGTAATCAGGTATTTGCTTATGATTTAAAAATGTTTTTAACAGAGGTGACCTCTTATTGTTGTGATCAGGGTGTTTGCTTACTATTGAAATATTTAAATCACTTAGAACAAATGTCAATGTCATAGATCAGGTATTTTCTTGATCTAAAAAAATAATAACTGTCAACAAATAACATCCCTTATTGTTGTTATGAGATAGTTGCTTGTGATTTAGAAATATAAATGACTTACATAATGTACAACAAGTATCATCCCTTATTATTGTGATCTAAAATTTGTTATTATGATTTAAAAATGTAAATGACTTACTGCAAATGTCATTGATCAGCATTTACTGATGGTTTAAAAAATAATGACTTACACAAATGTCATCCCTTTTTGTTCTGATCAGGTATTTGCTAAAGATATAAAATGTAAAAGACTTACAACAAATGTCATACCTTTTCATTGTGATCAGGTATTTGCTTATGATTTAAAAATGTAATTTACTTACAATAAATGTCATCCCTTTTTGTTATGATCAGGTATTTGCTTATGATTTAAAAATGTAAATGACTTACAACAAACGTCATCCCTTTTTGTTGTGATCAGGTATTTGCTTATGAATTTAACAATGTTTTACAACAAATGTCATCCTTTTTCATTGTGATCAGGTATTTGCTTATGATTTAAAAATAAAAATGGCTTAGAATATATGTCAACCCTTTTTGTTGTGATCAGGTGTTTGCTTATGAATTAAAATATGTGTTACAATGAATGTCATCGCTCTGATTTTCGATTCAATTTTTCCTGATGAAGATGAATTTGTCTTATGTAAAGGTTTGCTTGATATTACTTTCTTAAGAAGGATTTGAAATTGTTTTAAAGCATTGGTTCATTGATAAAAATCAACACAAACATGAAATAAATTGCGCAGAATTTCCAAATTATTTTACACAAGGTTTCATGATATAAACACATTTGGTACAATGAAATTAAGGTCATGTAATCATTTCATTGATATAAAGTTTTAGGACAAACAAGTTTGGTCTTTATGAATGTACATATTGTTTCTGGTATTCCTGAAAAACAATTCTCAGTGTAGATTGTTAAAAAATAATGACCTAACACATGGACTGACATTAAAATTTGTTGGAAAAAGGCGGAAAATGAAAAAACAAACAAACAAGACATTAAATTTTTTTTTTATTCATTTTTAGTGGGAGTATAGCATGTTTTTTCTGGGAAAATACCACTTTCTCTCCGAAAATATCACTTTAGATTGCAAAGGAAACAACAAGCATGAAAAAACATGCCCTTTCTACTAGTCATGTTATATATCATGTAAATCGTTTACTTTATATTATAGAAAATTTTGATATGCACCATAAGTAAGAAAAGATGCAGCATTCGTAAAATGCAAACAAAATCACTTGGAGTAATATATAGGGGTAATATTTTCTGTACTATAACATAGTCTTATCATTATTATCAACATCGTCGTCGTCGCCAGCACCAACAAGATCATAATAATAATAATAATAAATAATTATAAAAATGATAATTATAATAATGATAAAAATAATAATAATAACAATAATCATCATCATCATCATCGTCATCATCATAATCCTCACAACCACCACCAGTAGCCATTGTACGTACGTCTTGTTGTTGTAAAAGTAGCAGTATTACCTTTAGCAGTAGAACTAGTACAATAAAGTAGTAGTGGTGGTGACGGTGATTGTGGTGGTGGTAATGGTTGCAGTGGATTTGTTAATGGCGGTTTGGTGGCGGCGGTAGCAGCAGCAACAGCAGCAGCAGATTTCCATCAATTTTTTTTTATTATTGAAAACCAAAACAATTGTTTCTTTCTTCTCAATTTATTGCCATAACTAGCAAAACTGTGACTCAAAACTTTAACATAAATAAATTCAGATAAACTCGTGAAACAAAACTTTAGAAACGCAGTTGCAGCGAAGTAAGGTAACATTTATGTACATGTAACAACAAAAAAACGTCTTTAACAACTAAGATAACATTGTTGTTGCGAGACAAGTGTCCAAATGGACCTTTTCTTAACGATGCTTAAGTAATAAACGATTTAATTTAATATCAACAGTAAAATAAAGAATACTCTCGGACAATGCTGTACCATCAGTTTTAGTGAGGTAATAAAGTAAGATGTGTGTACATGTAACGACATAAAAACATAAAAAATGTTTTTAACAACTAATAAAATAACATTGTTGTTGCGAGACCAGTGTCCTAATGCACCTTTTCTGAACGGTGCTTAATTATTAAATGATTCGAATGTTCAAGTAACAGTAAACTAAACAATAAGAGACCCATAAGAGTCCATAGCCGCTGGCCAGAGTCTCTAAGCGGTCATCTGCGTTGTTTGAAGATTTCTCTTCATACAGAGAACAGAAACATTCAACGACTTCATGTTGAAATTAATGTTTGGTTGCTTGGTTGAGGATTCTATTTAGTCTAGATTTCTAAAAATATGAAAACTTTATACGTTCCTTTTTCTGTACCAAACTCGGACAATGATGTACCATCCATGTATTGCTACCATCTTTAAAAACAACCAAGCATTAGCCCAATAAGAATTGTTCAAAAGTTGTTTAACTTCCGTAACTAGACCGCTGCCACTTCCAGATACTTGTATCATACGTCTCACACTAATTGGGAATGTGATGAGGTTACTATACAGATCTGGATCTAGGTAAAGCCTTGGTGGTTCAACCTTTTCTACGACATGCTTGAAGAACTGATTTACTTGTTGAAGCCGAAATCTACTCAATGGATCCTGTTGCAAAGCAATGCGAATTATAACCTCAAACATTTCATTTGGTAGAACTTGAACATCTTGGTTATTATTTAATGCCATATCAACAATTTCCTGGTCAACTTGGTGATCAGAATAGTTCTGTTCATTATTATTAAAATTATTATTATTGATCATTGCTCGAGACTCTAATGTTTGCTCTTCGATCCACATAATTTGAGGGAATTTTGTATAACATCACGCACTAGTTCTTGGTCATGCTCTAAGGACACATAATGTTTACCTTTATTTTCAGGGTAATGACCGATGAGTAATGTCGGTAGATGTTCACCGCGGTTCACCTGACGGAGTAACTAAAGTGTTTTGATAAACACCTAACGAAGACACAACCAGAATCTGAATATTAAAAATTTCAGCTATACAACTTCAGATCTAAGGGTCAAATGGGATATATGGAGTCCCAGGTTTGCTAACTGGTTTACAATTGCTTCAAACTGACAGTCCTTTGTTTGCCGATAAAGTCCTTGTAATTGTTGGTACAGTCCTTTATTTGCCGGTAAAGTCCCTGTTATTGTTGGTACAGTCCCTGACTGTCGTAAGAGTCCCTACGGTAGTCCTTTTATGTCGGTACAGTCCTTTATTTGCCGGTAAAGTTCCTGTTATTTGAGAGAAAAGTGATATCATAATATACACTAGAGAAAATGGTGATATGATAATACACACTGGAGAAAATGGTAATATAATAATACACACTGGAGAGAATGGTGATATAATGATACACACTGGAGAAAATGGTGATATGAAAATACACACTGGAGAAAATGGTGATATAATAATACACACTGGTGAGAACTGGTTAGCTCAGTAGGTAAGGCGTCAGTCAGCGTTGATGATGATGATGATGATGCTGATGATGATGATGTTGATAATAATGATAAGACTATGTTATAGTACAGAAAATATTACCCCTATATATTACTCCAGGTGATTTTGTTTGCATTTTACGAATGGTGCATCTTTTCTTACTTATGGTGCATATCAAAATATATTTTACATATGGTACTGAAAATACTGACATTTGGTGCAGGGCAAAACGGCAAAAAAATTCGCATTTGGTTCCGATTTTTTGACATATGGTGCAACATTTTACAAATGGTGCCGTTTTACATATGGTGCCGTAACACCCGCCTATATGACTGAAATACTGTTGGGAAAAGGCGTTAAATGAAACAAACAAGAAAATAATTTTATTCATTTTAAATGCTTCAGTTATAACAGATTTGTTAAAAATTCATGCGACAGCTTGGAATCTTAAAACATTAATTATTTAAGTTTTCACATTGCTTTCAATATATAATAGATATTCAGTTAATTAATTTTCATATTCATTTTCAGTAAGACTTAATTTTCTACTTGTAAACAAGGGCATGCACATTGTAAATGGCAACATGACATTCAAATGTGATGTGCGTAAAAAGACCTATGTAAAAAGAAGTGTTTTCAAGAAACAACGTTGCAACATATGTTCTACTTGTGGAAAAACATTTCAGAAAAAAGAGCATTTGTTGAACAATATATACCATCAGCATGTAACTTGCAAATATTGCAATATTCAGTTAATATCTCTACAAAATTTGGGAAAACATGTCAATGGTTTTTGAAAAATTTATTATTTAAGCTATTTTCTAGTGTTCAAAAGAAATAGTACATTCATGTAAATGCAGTGAAAACATTCTTTTGGGCTCAAATGAATATAAAAAGAAATATTTGAAAAGACAATTTTTCCAAAAATCAGTTTACACACTGTAAGGTAATACCAGATCAACAATCACAAGTATTTGTTCCTGTCAAATCAGCTTGTCAAAAGTTACAGTACATTGTCAGAAATTTTCACTTCATGGACATGTTGTATTTGAAGCAGCTCAAGTGTATAAGCTACTCACAAAGCCCTCTCATTTTCAAGAAAATTGTTGGTGATGGTAACTGCTTCTTCAGAAATTTTCTTTCATAATGACAGGAACAGAGCAACACTTTTACCGGTTTCGTCAAATGCTTATGAAACACATTTTATTACAGAAGTTGAAATCTTTTCCTAAGCACATATGTTAAATATTGATATTTTGATTTATACATATTTTCCAATTTCAAATGAATTCAAATGGCTGAGACGTTGTAGTAATTTTTGTGATGAAAGAAGGGAAATGGTTTTCTTAAATCATTTAATCATTTAAATACTAAACATTACGAAGTTGTATTGGTTGTTCACAGCAAGTGAAATTTTGAATATTCCATTTTATTTTGAAAAAATTGATACTTCAATGTTCTACAATGAATTGCAGAGTTAGATCCAACTTAATCGAGCAGCAATGAAAGGGTTACTGGTACAGAAAGGAACACCAGAATTAAACAAGGGTGCCATAGTCACAAAATACGCCCGTTTACGAAAGCTTTAGATGGAGATGGGGGCATTATGGATAAGTGTTATCTTACAAGCAAGTTTTTATTCTTGGCACTGTGTCGTTAAATGAACCTTAAAACAAATCAGTAGGGAAGATATGCACAGGATGTGTGACATTGACCTTGGTCGCAGGGACCTGAATTTTATGCACGGCACTCAGCCTCACAATGATGAACATTTGTGCCAAGTTATATTGAAATCCCCCTATGCATGTAGAAGTTTTGCTCCAGACAAGCGTTTTTCTATGAGCTCTAACTGTGACTGTCACCTTTGACCTAGAGACTTGGTTCATGTGCAGGGCACTACGTCTCATGGTGGTGAACAATTCTATAAAGTAACATTAAAATTCCTCCATGCATGTAGAAAATATGCTCCGGACAACATCTGGATATTTAATCATCTCCAGTGACCTTGACCTTGCAAAGATTAACCTAAATTAAATGTGTCACACCTGTAGCTATGATAGTTACCATTTGTGCTACAATCCATCAATAAATGATGACTAAATGGTCCCTATACACATCTTCAAATTTTTATCTGAACTTTGACCTCTAAGTGTAACATTGACTTTGGTCGAAGGGATCTGAATTTTGCGTGCGACACTCAGCCTCACAATGGTGAACATTTGTGCCAAGTTATATTGAAATCCCCCTATGAATGTAGAAGTTTTGCTCCGGACAAGCGTTTTTAAATGAGCTCTAAGTGTCACCTTGACCTTTGACCTGGATCATGCATTGAGCAATACATATCATGGTTGTGAACATTTCCATAAAGTATTATAAAAATTCTTCCATACATGTAGGAGATATGCTCCAGACAAAATCTGGATATTTCACCATCTTTAGTGACCTTGACCTTGCATATATTGACCTAAAGTACATGTGTCACAACAGTAGTCATGATAAAGACCATTTGTGTTACAATCCCTCAATAAATGATGATTAAATCGTCCCTATACACATCTTCATATTTTTATCTAAACTTTGACCTCTATGTGTGACCTTGACCTTGGCCGCAAGGACCTGAATCTTGCGCGCGACACTCCGCCTCACAATGGTGAACATTTGTGCCAAGTAATATTGAAATCCCTCTATACATGTGGAAGTTTTGCTCTGGACAAGCATTTTTCAATGAGCTCCAAGTGTGACCTTGACCTTTGACCTAGAGACCTGGTTCATGTGCGCGACAATGCTCCTCATAGTGGTAAACATTTCTATGAAGTTTCATGAAAATCCCTCCATACATGTAGGAGAGCTGAACTGATATTTACTTGAAAATTAAAATATAATTAAATTTCTATGAGAAAGTATTTACATTTGATAAGGTAATTACTGTATGATCTTTATGAACAAATACCAAGTCTACAGAACACCATAGTTATCACAGTTAAGAATCTTGACCAAGGAATGAAACATGTGTAAATAAATGTTACATTCTTAAGAACATACTCAAGTCCAAGAAACAGGATTATTTTATGCCCTTTGATTAAATTCTATTTTTAGAATTGAAAGTGAAAGTACATCAAGGGGAGTAATTGTTTAAGTCATTTATGAACAAAGTAATAACTTTGTTGTCGCCCTTTGATAAAATTCTATTTAAAAAATCTGGATATTTCATCATCTTTAGTGACCTTTACCTTGTATATATTGACCTAAATTATATGTATCACAGCCATAGTCTTGATAATGACCATTTGTGTTACAATCCCTCAATAAATGATGACTAAATGGTCCATATACACATCTTCATATTTTTATCTGAACTTTGACCTCTATGTGTGACCTTGACCTTGGCCGCAAGGACCTGAATCTTGCACGCAACACTCCGCCTCACAATGGTGAACATTTGTGCCAAGTAATATTGAAATCCCTCTATACATGTGGAAGTTTTGCTCCGGACAAGCATTTTTCAATGAGCTCTAAGTGTGACCTTGACCTTTGACCTAGAGACCTGGTTCATGTGCGCGACACTGCTCCTCATAGTGGTAAACATTTCTATGAAGTTTCATTAAAATCCCTCCATACATGTAGGAGATATGCTCCGGACAAAATTGGACGCCACCCGCAAGCCCGCCCGCCCGCCAGGGGCGTTCCCATAATACGTCCCGTTTTTCAAATATAAGTATAATAAAAAATCAGAGGGAAGAAAAAGAAACGATAAATAAAGCCAGAAAAAGTGAAAATAATTATGAACGTGAAAAGAAACTGACAGAAAGACTAAGAATAGCACAGCCTAGAACAAGTTGAAAAAGCTAAGATGGAAAAGATGAAGGATAGAGTAAAACATGCTCAGTTGTAAAATATGATAAACAATATCAACAAGGAAAGGCGGCGTTCAATGAACGCAACCCCCATATGACCCAGCTACAAGAATCAATAGCAAGAAGCCCAGGCTGACTCCAAACAAAAACAGGACTGGGCAAAGACAGAGCACGGACAGGTTAAAAGTGAAGAAAACAAACTTAAAAGCCGACTGAAAGATAAACAGAGGAAGGCTTTGTAAGAAGTAATCAAGATGAAAAAGCTAAGATGGAAAAGAATCTGAAGGATAGAGAAAAACATGCTCAGGTGAGAAGACACAAAAGTGAAGCAAATAAACTTGACTGAAAGATTAACAGAGCAAGACTTCTGGGAGAGATAAATCAGAGAAAACGTTAAGGTGGAAAAGAAACTGAAGAATAGAGTAAACCATGTACAGATGAGAAGAATTAGAAGTGAAAAGGGTAAACTTGAAAACAGATTGAAAGATAGAGAAAGAAAAGCAAATATGAGAAGGAAACAATGTGAGGGAAACAAAGTTAGAGGAAGAAGTTATGAGAAAACAAGGAAATTTAGTAAAACATATCCGATGACATTAACAAAGTACATTATTCTTTTCAAAAATAAAATTGTTTTGTCACCAGAATATGTGTGTACATTTTGCTGTAGATGCCTTTATAGAGACAGTGTAGTAAAGTTTAAAGCACAGTCTGAGTTTGTAGTGATGTTGAATACGTATATCAAATCAAATTTGTATGTATGCTGTACATGTAAAAGATACATCAAAACAAATAGAATGCCCCCCACAAGCACAATTTAATTCAATGTCATTACTTGATTTCACATACTTTGAATGTAGACTCTTAGCTAAACGTTAACCATTCATGAAAATTGTACAGCTTCCTAGAGGAAATCAAGGGATATAATCGGACAGGTTGTAATGTACCAGTTGATGCAGGGGCAGCTTGTTCAAAACTTCCAAGGACATCATCTTCAGCCGGCATATTTCAAGTGAAGTTGAAAAGAAAGAAATCTTTTGAAGGTCATGTTCATTATCAAAATGTACGCCAAGAAATAATAAAATTTGCTTTACAGTGGTTGATGCAAAATATTAAACATTGTAAAAATAGTGTTGAGTATGATCAAAATTGGGAATCATCATTTGAAGGGGAAAATGAAGATATATGGAAGAGTTTAATAACTGAGAATATTGATCATGTTGACAACACATCGAATACAGTGTCATTAACTTATATGTCAGAAATATCAGAGGAAGAAATAGTACAGCTGTCAGGTACTGTGGATTAAACAACCGATTCAACAAAACTACACAGCTACAGATGCATCTAGTATATTTACATTAGCACCATGAGATTGACAGTGCCATTTATATTTGTTTACATATCCATCTTCTGAAGAACAATGTTTCCATCAACTACAGGGTGTTTCGGATTTGATTTTGAGCGAAAGGTTCCCATTACTCCCAAAATACTTCAATGCAAGAATATTGAATAAAGATGGGCCATTTTCTAAAAATATTGAGCTCAATATTTAACTGAGTATAGGCAGGTAATGGACAATGTATCTATTGCAATGAGAAAGTCATACAGTATCACATCTACAAGGGATTGTATTGCTGCTGGCTTTATAAAAGATCCAGAAATATTAAAATCTTTATTTCTTAAAGACAAAGCATACAGCTTTTTGCAATCTGTAGGGGGATCTCCACCATATTGGCAGAAAGCCATGTATAAGCTGATGGCTGCAGTAAAACAATTGTAATGTTTAACTTTTTTACGACTTTGTCTTCTGCTGTTTTCAAATGGACAGACACTTTAAATGCTAAACTGAGACAGCAAGGGCGATGTTTATCACCTACAAACATAAATTGTCTAAAATGGGAAGAGAAATGTAACATTCTTAGATCAAATCCTGTAACTGCAGCCAGGCACTTTGACTACAGGATTGAGCAGTTTCTTCAGTCATGTGCTCCAGCAAACTCATTAGGAAAAGTTTTCCATTATTCATACAGAATAGAGTTTCAAAAAAAGAGGTTCCCCTCATGTCCGCTGTGCTTTGTGGGTTGAAAATGCCTAACATTTAAATAATTGTCCAGTTTATCTGTGAAATCTCGTCAAAAACCAATCATTTTGAGCTCCATGATCTTGTCACATCTGTGCAGATACATCATCATACACAATCTTGTCATAAAAAGGAACAGATTATCGGATTGGTCATCCAAAACTTCTATCACCAGTAACCATAATGATCTTGTCTTAAAAAATGCAACATTAGAGACAGCAGCTGATTTGTTGTCTAACATTTCATCTAGCATTGATGCTAATAATCTACGTGACAAGATGTCCTATCTTCAGGTTTTACAATGGAATAATACCTTTATGCTCCAGGGATTTCAAAAAAGGGGCAAAACTGTCATTTTCAAAAGAAGCTTACAAGAAGAAAAAAATTCACCTACTATAACAATGAACTACTTCTAGCATTGGAGGCGAACCTAGATGTTCAAAAAGGGGCGTCCATGGCCGAGTGGTTAAGGTCGATGACTTCAAACCACTTGCCCCTCACCGCTGTGGGTTCGAATCCCGGCAGGACTTTGGATTCTTTGAGGAAGCTATCCAAGTAGCCTGCGGAACGTCGGTGATTCTACTCAGGTGCCCGTTCTTGCCTGAAATAATACACGGAAGGGCACCCGAGGTCTTCCTCCACCAATAAAGCTGGTACGTCGCGATATGACCTTCCTGTGTCGATGTGACGTAACCCCCCCCCCCCCCCAAAAAAAAAAAGATGTTCGATATTGCTTGGGCTCATATGCATGTATAGCTTATATGCTCGCTTATATAACCAAAGATTAACGTGAAATGAGCACTATTTAACAAAATGTATCTAAAGAAACACAGTGCCAAGGATTGAGAGATCAAATGAAGCATATATGGATTAGCCTTCCTGAAAGCTCGAGAAGTAAGTGCGCAGGTAGCTATGTTCCTACTGTTAATCTTACCACTGTTTAACTTTAAGTCATCATTTAGCTGTGTTTTGTTCCCGTTGATCTTCCAGAAAAGCGTGTATGTCTGTTAAAGCCTGTGAGTGTTATACAGTCTATGAAATATGATTTATTTCACAAATGTATTTGATAGATATGCAGCACGACCCAACCATTTGTTTGATCTTTGTTTAGCTCTCTTTGCTATTTGATATGTTAAAACAAATTCAGCAGATTTGGATGATTCAGAAAATGAAGAGGATGAAGGAAATAATCTTATATAATTTCAAAATGGATGAGGATCAATGAAATAGAGGAAAAAAGGCAGTTTTACGCTTTCATCACATTTCTAAACAAAAGCAAAGGGAAAAGTATTTTTACTCAAGGATAATGTTATTTTGACCATGGAGACAGGAAAAAGATGATTTATTAAGTATCTCGTCATAATTATGAAGAACACTATAATTAAAACATTGACATTATCCTTTCAAAAAGAGCTGAAGTGAAAAAATGTGGAGACATACAGGCTGCTATAGAACAAAACAATGATTTGGGTCCAATTGTCCATGCCTTTGACAGTATTGCATGCCAACAACAACAATAACATGATGATGATGAAACAGTTTTCAAGAGCTTGATCAAGAGTTTTCTTCATTAAATCCAGATATGTTGTTTCAGAAAGACAATAGTTTCAGCATACCTATATCTAAAACAGTTAACATTTCATTAGAAACAAGGCAGCAGTTTATACCAGATACCGAATATCTCTCTCATGTACAGTCACTAAAGTATCAGCAAAGAGATACCTTTGCAAAGGTTGCTCAGTGGTGCCATGAAAAGGCAATATCAACAAAACAGAAATTCCACCTCTATTTCTGTAAATTTCAGGAGGAGCAGGAACTGGGAAATCACACTTAATTCAAGCAGTTTTCCAAATGGCAATCAGAAAATTTCAAGATGTTCACATATTCTTCTTACTGCCCCAACAGGAACTGCTGCATATAATATGTGAGGAACAACCTTGCGTTCAGCATTTCGTTATCCACTTGGCAAGACAAAGTCTCACTAAAGGCTAAGTGATGACAAATTAAGTACTTTAAGATCGAAACTTTCAAATCTAAAACTACTTATAATTGGTGAAATATCTATGGCAAAAATAGTAAGAAAAGTAAGTCAGTACAAGAACACCTGATACACCTTCAAACTGAGAAGACTGTTATTCTTTTCTACAGAGCTTTCAATTGTGCTAACTCCAATCTGATTTCAGTGCTAAATGATATGTCACTGCCTTTACACAGTAAAGATATTCTTCACAATCAAGCATTCTCTTCATCAGACATAGTTGTTTGCACAGAAATATGGTTAGCACCTTCTCAAAATTATAAAATTTGTTTATCAAATTGTAATTTTATGAGTGAAGTTGTTAACTTACCATACGGAAAATACATTAGGATTTAGTTCTCCTCAACCATTACAGTAACACGCAAAACTTAATGAGCGTCTAGATGATCATGATCAAACAGGAAATCAGTATCACAAGACGCTATTAACCTCAGTTAAATATATTTAGGCGACATTGCAGTCCCTAATAGAAAATACTGGGGAGGAGGGTGGGTAGTTGTATGGTAAGTTAACAACTTCACTCATAAAATTACAATTTGATAAACAAATTTTATAATTTTATTTCGTTCCGTTAACTTACCATACGGAAAATACATTAGGATAGATTACAAAGCTTACCTCAAAGCTGGAGGTGGGTGTATTTTTTTCCTAATCTATATCTTGTGTCTAAAAACATCTTAAACACACATGATCCTTCAAAAACGTAATGGACTATCTGGTCTAATTATCACAAATACCCTCTATATACATGTTCAATAATACTTCCAAAGTATATTGAAGGGTGTCATTAAAATACAAAATAGAGATTTTCTATCTCTCAGCAACACGCAGAAGATTTTAACATTCCTCTGGAAAATAACGTATCTCAGCCATTCTCCCATAATTGAAGCACTTTTAGTTCACAAAAAATGAAAAATCTGACTTTCATAAACAATGTTTTCTATGATTTGCTTTTAATGTTCAATACATTGGACAGATTGTGTGGAAGTTTAACACACACCATTCGCTCCGTTTGTATACTGAAAGCTTTTGAAGTTAGTTACTGAATTACATTGTTACGGAACATATATATACCATAGGAATTACTTTGGAGGTATTGTTTTACTAACATTTTAAATTAAACAATCCAAAAGAATATGCATTGAAAAGTTGAAGACCAATGGTTACCTTAAGCAAAAATATTTTATGCCATATCTTATTCTGAAATGTGTATACTTCGTATTTGAAAAGCTTGTATAAGCAAATAATTTCGTAACTTTAGATTGGCATTGTTTCGATACAATGCACAAACAAATACTGTCATAAAAGTTTTCGAATTATATCTAAAATAGAAGCAGAAAACAAATCAAGCCTAACTTTTAATCGGTGTAACATTACCAAAAAAACTTCGCTGCACAAATGATCATCAAACAGACCTTATGATCTGTTATGGAACATAGGTGAAAAATTATAAAACATAGGATTTATAACTCAATACTTTCACTCTTTAAAATTACTTAAACAATTTAAATGTGGTATCTTCACAAACAACATCAATCATAAAACACTGTATCAATTAAAAATAACATCAATAGTTTAATTAAGTGAGTAGTGCAGGAAAAGATATCTGTTACGGAACATAAGTTATGGAAAATAAAATATTATGTTTTTCACGGAAAATGAACAAAAATTCTTTTTTTCACTTTTATTTGCTTTATTTCTGCCTAATTTACACAAATTTGTTGTAATATTATAATGTTTCATGTAGTTTCCTCTACATTTTCTTCACCAGTGCTTTTTCTTTTTTGAATGGGAACATTCTTTTTTCTGCTTTCTTTCTCTTTTAAATTATTTGTTGTTTTCCCCTCTCTGCTTTGTCTCCTGTATTTTTGTTTTTAAAAGCACCATTCTAAAATACAAAATCGTTGCTTATTATAAATTTATTAACCTTGATACATGAACATCATTAAAATAATTATTTTTATCATGATTATTATTAATATAACAATTACATAATAATCATCATTTTATCATTATTACAATAATATCATTATTAATATTACTTTTTTCATGATAATTGTAATTCTAAAACTTTTAGATAATGTAAGTGACATAATGATACAATTTTGGTATTTTATAAATATTAAAAAAACATAAAAATCATATTCAAACATAGAATTTATGAATGCTATGTTCCGTAACAAATTTGATATGTTCCGTAACGGAAAACTGCAACCTTACAACGCAATACAAATCATGTTAGACTTCCAGTTAATATTGGACACAATTTTCATATATCTTTATAATGAAAAAGCACATTGGAACAGTTTTTATAAACAAACTTAATATATGTATTATGGTGCTGAAAAAAATGATAGAATACTATGCTTCCGTAACAAATTGCCTTTGACTATTTGATAAACTGTGCACTTCTTTTTCATCGAAATATGTGTTCCCTGTTTGAAACCAATCATTCATTTCAAATTGTTAAATAACCATGGATAAAGTAAATATATGACATCAGATTATGATCTCAAAATAATTAACTATGTTCCGTAACAAATGTTTCAAACAGGTAAAAAAAATATAAATAGCATCAACTTGCTACTTTTTTGACTCTGTGGTTTGCTGAAAATAAAGCTTGCAATCGATTTTTATCAGTAAAAATTTCTCGTGTAAGTAACATAATTGTGAAAACATCGTTATGATGTAATCAAATCAAAAACAGTGGTTGCCAAAATAAAGTACAGTGATTGCCAATTACCTCCAGTTTGCCTAATTGTATCATAAAAGTCAATTAAGATGTTGCATGCATACCTCTTAGTGACGTATCATTGGGCGAGGTGATAGGCAAAAAAGTCACCCCGTCAATTGAACCATATACTGTACCAAAATTCGGATGATCGTTTTGTTACGGAAAATAGTCGTTATGGAAACATAGTGAATTAGACTTCTACGGGTCAGATTTATCACATTTTTGTGCAAACGACATCTCATTTTGGTGTTTTTCATTTAAAGAAATACAAAACAATATTTTAACATTTTTATTTGTTTGGTATAATGTATATTTAAAAGTATACGCCCGTTACGGAGGCATAGCATTTTAAACGCGACATTTGGATTATTTACAATAAAACGGTTTGTGTTAAAATGTATCATCGCAGGAGTCTAATTTATCAATTTTATTCCAAATATAGTCTTTTGATATTGTTTTGAATACAAATTTAAAAGAATATAACGCATCTCAAGATCGTTGCATTCCAGTTTAAAATCGTTACGGTACCATAGTTGCATTTCGGCGACGGCAGCATTTTAAGAAAATCATGGAAAATAAGGGTCTCAGTCTCGAACTTCTTATGTGATTCTTAATCTATTATCAATACTGTATTGATTTTAGGCAAAAACTTGTTGGAAAACATATAAATGGATTGTTTTTTTCACCAATCTTAAACTTTAATTGGTCAAGCGACAGCGCTTTTTTGCAGTTACTATAGCTTTTCAGTTTAAAACAAATGAAAAACGAGGAGCATCCACGCTACAAAATTTAAGTTAAGCTGTTGAAAACATCCCAGTGTACTTATTTAAATGTTTGTCACATAGGATTAAGCTCGTCTGTACATTTTACTACGGTTTTAAAACTGGAGACAGGAATTATTAAAAAGTGCTTCAATTATAGGAGAATGGCTGATCTACATTAAAACGCTGGGATCAATTCTTCTCAGATAAAAACGAATAAATGTGGATTCATTTTCCCAATCTGCTGCTTCCAGAATTGATGATAAACTAGCACCTTTAAATAAGGCCCAAGAGGAACCTATTGCCCTAGTAGAATGAGCTGTCACTTTAATTGACGTATTGTATGCCATCTGAATAGTTTGAACAATCCATTTTGCTAAAGTTTGTTTAGAAACTGCTTTGTGTGGTTTCACATAAGAAATGAATAAACTAGTTTCATCTTGAAGTTAAGATCGTCGAATAGATTCAGTTTTCTTCAAATTAATAGCAATAGCTCTCTTTGGATCTCACTTTTTGTAATCTTTGAAAGCTGGAACCCAAACATTTCTTCCCATGTGTGATGGCCTGTCCTGCTTGGACAAACATTGCCTTAAAAACATAATTCCCTCACTATGTACAGTCACACTACCCTCTCCTAATCTTAACGACTGGAGGTCCGAGCATCGTCTGAACGTTGTAATGGCTGTAAGAAAAACAGTTTTTAAGGTTAGACATTTCAATGAAGTTTTATGTAAAGGTTCAAAAGGACTAAGTTTCAGCATTTTGAGGACTTTTCCTAAATCCCATTCAGGTGCCAGGCGGTCTTAAATTAAAAACTCCTTTGAGTAATCTAATAATATATGGATTCTGTCCAATCAGAATATTATCAACAGGAGGTAGTACAGCCGAGAGCATTGGGCGATAACCAGCAATTGTTCTGTATTGCAAGCCTTCATGAAATAAGAAAGTTAAGAATTCAGCACAATCAATTAAAGATGCAGTAAAGGGATCTTTATTCCTTGTACTACTACACCAGCTACGGAATTTTCTAAATTTACATCCATAATCTTTTTGAGTTCCAATTCTCCATGAGGCTTGTGAGTAATTTTCTAACTCCCTTTGAAAAAACTTTTGTTTTTAAAATTTCTGTTGAGAGCAACCAAGCTGTCAGTTTTGAAAATTTCTGGAGATGGATGATATATTTTTGTTTTGGTTGAACCAATATTTCCCTGAGAACCGGAAGACGAACCGGTGGTGCAATCAGATACTGAAGTAGAGTTGTGTACCAGTGACGACGTGGCCACTGAGGTGCTATTAAAATTATTTGACAATTGAACTGAGACATGTGTTGTAGAACTTTTTGGAATTAGGCAAATGGGAGGAAACGCATATGCTATCATTCTCTCCCATGACACTGACAGAGTATCTATTGCTAATGCTTGACTGTTTTGATACCATGAACAAAATATTGGGACTTTTGTGGTTGTGAACTGAGGCAAACAAGTCTATAATCGGTGTACCCCAACGTCTGAACAACATTTGAACTATTTGATTGTTCAATGTCCATTCCGATGGACGAATTTTGACCCCTCGACAAGTGATCTGCTAACAAATTCATCTTGCCCGCAACATAAGCTGCTTTTATCTTGAAGTTGTGTTTTATTGCCAGATTCCACAAATTCCCATGTTAGATAACAAAGACTTGCAGACCTGGTTCCCCCTTGTTTGTTTATATAAACTGGACAACTGTTGTGTTGTCCGATCTGATCAAAACTTGTTGATTTTTTAGATAAGGAAGGAAATTTTTTACAGTCCTTAATACAGCTTCCATTTTTAAAAATACATTGATATGTCTTTTTGCTTTTTCCTGGGTCCAAGTACTTGAAATTACTTTTTGCTCGTTCATATGACCCCATAACCGTCTTCGAAGAGTCTGTTGTTATTGTCACAGTTGTTGACCACTGCTGAAGAGATCTGCCCTTCAGCGTATTTGCTCTTAGTAACCACCATCTGATATGGTCTATTAAGTGTCCCGTTATTGGTACATTTATTGTCATGTCTTTGGAAACTGGTTTCCAATGAGCAAGTAGATGCAACTGAATAGGACGCATATGTAAACGGGCAAAAGTTATTATTTCTATGCATGAGGCCATTAGACCCAATACATGCAGAAATTGGAAGGCACCGTTTTTGCCTTGAATTAATAACCTGATAGCTTCCTCCAATTTTGTAATTCTTTCTAGAAAACACTGCCTAGGTAAGTGATTACTTGTTTTGGGAATAGAGAAGATTTCTCTACATTTATGATGAAACCTAACTGGAGGAGCAAACTGACTGTCGTCTTTTGACCTGACAGCAGTGCTATCTTTTGAGATTTCACTACTAGCCAATCGTCTAGATACGAGGCTAGGTGGACATTTAACATTCGTAAGTATGCTGCAACTACTGATATTGCTTTTGTGAATGCTCGTGGAGCCTGGCTTGGACCGAAACATAACGCTTTGAATTGGTAACATTGATTGTTTATGCAAAAACGAAGGTACTTTTTGTAGTTCTTGTGAATTGGAATGTGCATATAAGCATCCTTTAGATCTAAAATGAAACTGAATTGGTCTTTTTTGACTAAATTTAGAACTTTCGAAAGTGTGTCTATTTTGAAATGCTGTTTCACCATGTATCTGTTTAGCGGCTTTAAATTGATAACTGGCCTCATTTCACCATTCTTTTTTGGGACAAGGAAAAACGTGCTGTAGAAACCTTCCATTACTTCCTGCAATGGAACTTTTTCTATAGCCCCTTTTTCTAAAAGGTTTTCCACCTCTGAGTAAATAAGTTTCATCTGATCTCGAGGTGCCTTTGTAATTCTTATACCTGTAAAAATTGGAATTTGAGTAAATTCCAGTTTGAGGCCATTTCTGATGGTTGACAACACCCAATTGTCGTCTGTTATCATTTCCCACTGATTTATGAAATATTTTAGTCTGCCGCCAACAGGTAAATGGGAAACATCATCATTACTTTCTCGTCATGCTTTATCTGAGAATGATTTTGTATTACGAAAGGAACTCACCTTTGATTTCTGCACTGGCTTGTTATACCCCAAACGTGGGATCTTGAAACCCCCATTTGAATATGAAGAATAGTTACGAGGTCCACTGGATGACTTCTCTTCTTATTTTGGTTTCTTAGAACTCCTTTCATTGGTGGGAGTGAACTTCCTCTTATACAAAACAGAAGGTGATTTAGCCTGTCTAAAACTACTATCTGGTAATACCTCAGTAATTTGCTTGTTTCGCTCCTGTTTGACTTTCAACTTCTGATCAAAAGTAGACCCAAACACCCCTTCCGCTGTAAGATGTAAAGTGCTAATTGTTGAAGAATAATCTTTCAAATCATTCAAGCCTGTATCATGAAGAGCAGCATTTCTTCGCAAAAGATGATTAAAGGCGCCAGTTCTAACCACCTGATCAAGAGTTTTAGTTGAAATGGCAAAAACATCTCTTGTCATTTGAACAGCCAAATCCGAGTTACAATCTTTCTGTTGTAAACATTCTAACAGGGAACACAAAATCTGCTGTGAATAACAACACATAATCATACCCATGGCCAAAAGCTGCCTTGTGTCCATATTTTTTGATCAACAATGATTCAACTGTATCATCTAATTTAGATACTTGAAAAAAACATTCACAACTTTCATGTACTGGAAAATCATACCTGTAACTGTCTTTAAAACTTGTTAATTTATCAGGATTTTCACTTCTATAAGATTGAGACAGAATGTTCATTTGAGAGTCATCTAAAATAATTCCTACATCAGGTTTTAACTTTTTGGTTTGTGCATCTTCATCAAACACATTCAACAGTGATTTATTTCTTTCCTCTTCAGTCAAAGTCACATACTTACTGAAACGGCTGTTACGATTGCTAGACCCTGGATCAACTTGCTCTCCTGAGAAAGCCACTGAATGTCTGTCTGATTCATCATCGAACAAACCACTGTCACGTTTCTCCGACTCAGAACCTATCACTGATAAAACATCAGAATGCATCTGTGAATGTACACCCCTATCAGGCGCAGTCTGTGAATGTTTTTGTTTGTTTGGATTTTTACGGCACGTAAACACATAACGGGCCATATCGTGCCGAATGCTATAATAGGCTTAAAATATTATGTAAAACATTGTAAATGACAATAGAAATGAGCCAATTAGATCCTAGAATACAAATTTATCTCTTTTAAATAATCAATTATGTTTTTTGAGGGAATTGTATTAAAAAGTTCTTTGAGAGAATTTACAGAATAAAATCTATTACGGGCTTGTGAAAAATCATGACATTCAAGAAGAAAATGCTTGACAGTAAAATTTTCATTACAACCTACACAGAAAGGGGCATTGTCATTTGTGAGGAGATAAGAGTGGGTAATTTTAGTGTGTCCAATTCGGCATCGAAGAAGAACTGTTTGATCACGGCGGTTTGACAGAGATAGAGATGGTGACATATCAAGAGATGGGTTTATATCGTGAAGTTCATTAAAAACGGCATTGTCCCAATTTGCTTTCCATTCAGATGATACGAGTTTACTTATAGCCGGTCTAAAATCACAAGCAGGTAGCAATAAGTCAGTTTTTTGAAAATTTAATGATTGTATAGCTAAAGCATCTGCTTTTTCATTTCCTCGTATTCCTACATGGCTTGGAATCCAATATAATTTAATATATTTTGTTTTTAGTATATCATGAAAGCGTAAAAGAAGTTTCTTTACCATGATATTGTCAGATTTTTCATTTCATTTTTAATGGATATTAAAACAGAAAGCGAGTCAGAAAATATCAAAAATTTATTGTGGGTATGCTGTGCTATGTATGACAATGCTAAATCGATAGCTTTTGCTTCAGCAGTAAAAATTGATGCATTTTTTGGTAACCTCATACTAGATGTAAAATTATTTTAAAATACAGCCGCACCTACTTTGCAACCTTCTTTTGAACCGTCCGTATAAATATGTATAAAATCTTCATGCTCTTCCTTAATTGCTAGAAACTTCTCTTTGAAATATTCAGGTGAATTTGATGCCTTTTTTATATTTGAAAGGTTAATATTTATTTCCGGGGAATTATAAGTCCAAGGTGGAACATCCTCATCGTCATTTTGAAGGATACTGACAGGATTAATTTTAAGTTTAACTTAATCATCTTTTAAACGAAGGCCTAATGGTTTAATTTCCTTTGGTTTGTTAACAAATTTTTCAGTATAACTTGGTTTGAAAATAATATTTTTAGCTGGATTTTTCCTATTAGATGAAATTCTAGTTGCATATTGAAGTGATAGCTTTTTACGACGGAGATAAAGCGATGGTTCCCCAGCTTCCGCATATAGACTTTCTACAGGTGAAGTGCGAAAAGCACCTAAAGCTAAACGTAAACCCTGGTGATGTATGGTATCTAGCATTTGAAGATATGATTTTTCTTGCAGACCCATATACTACAGAACCATAATCTAATTTTGATCGGATAAGACTTCTGTATAACTTCAGCAATGTGGAAGAACTTGATCCCCAATTTGTACTTGATAAAACCTTAAGTAAATTTAAAGCTTTTAGGCATTTAGTTTTCAAATATTTAATATGCGGTATAAAAGAAAGTTTTTTTATCAAATATAATTCCTAGAAACTTAGCTTCATCAACTACTGGAATTTTAGAACCAGATATGTGAAGTTCAGGGTCATTATGTTTTTTTAGCAATCGGCAGAAATGAACACATTGAGTTTTTGACTTTGAGAATTAAAACCCATTTTCTATTGCCCACCTCTGAATTTTATCTAAATTTTGTTGAAGTTGCCGTTCAATTGTTCTCATACTTTTCGATCGATAGCAGATAAGAAAATCGTCTACATAATTATCTATGCCTGGTGTAAGAGCGCTAGCAATATTGTTTATTTAAGGCCAAAAAGTGTAACAGAAAGTATGCTTCCTTGAGGAACACCTTGTTCTTGTTGGTGGTTTTGAGAACACATTGAATCAAGTCTTACTTTAAAGTGCCTATCGTTTAAAAATCCAGAAATGAAAAGAGGAAGTCTGCCATTAAGTCCAGCATCCTTTAGATCTTTTAGGATACCATATTTACAAGTAGTGTCGTAAGCCTTCTCAAGATCAAAGAAAATACACCCCTATCGGGTGCAATACCATAATCTCTGTCTAAGCTGTTATCCAGGGATATAAGTGGTCTGCGAGCAGCAGTAATTGCCTCGTCTGTGACCTGTGTACGTAAAGACTGGGAACTTTTCTGAGCAACGTAAGTGTCCTCGTTACCTTCCCGAGACATATTATTAGACAACAAATTTGTCAACATGTCTTACTTAGAGTCAAAAGAAGAAAAACGCTCCTCAAATTTGTCATTCAATTTCTTCTCTAAGAAAACCAATGAATTATCATCGTCTTTAGACTTAGCACATGACTTACCCCTCGACGATGTTTTCTTTTCGTACTATTTTTAGACGAAATTTCCGAATCAGTTTCGGATAATTTCTCTTTTTCCTGAACTAACACGGCTTCTGCCATATTAAACTTATAAAATAAAACAAATAAACCCTCAAAACAGTTCACTAAAAATAAAATAAAAGAGAACATAAAACACGTGTCCGACTGCAATGGCGCAGAAAATTTAACTGAGGTTAATATCGTCTTGTGATACTGATTTCCTGTTCGATCATGATCATCTAGACGCTCATTAAGTGTGGCGTGTAACTGTAATGGTTGAAGAGAACTAAATCCTAATGTATTTTCCGTATGGTAAGTTAACAACGGAACGAAATGAAATTTAACACTGTTTCTGCCATTGGAAAATGATCTTTGTTTCAGATGTGACAAAATCGAATACCAATATACCACACAAAGAACTGCAGGTGGTGTTGTTATAGTAGTAAAAAAATGAAACAAGTACAGAATACGTATGTACCTCAATTGACAATTTCTTGCAAGTGAAAGTGTTAAAGATCTCAAATATTAAATATGGGACTTTACATGTCATTGCCGTGTACAGAGCACCACACAGTAAAGTTAAATGGAAAGTTGTATAAGATAACTTGACAAGAAATATTCCAGCAGGTAAGTTATAATAATAATTACTGGAGATTTTAATGAGAACATGTTGTCAGATTGCAAGTCATGCATGTCCAGACATCTTGAAACAAATGGATTTAAGCAACAAGTTTGCCATACTACGCATTCCAGTGGATGATGCTTGGACCATTTGCATACTCGTTCATTGGAGGTAGCAAATACCATTGTGCATTCATGCTATTCCAGCAATCATTGCTTTGCATCCTGCCACTTTAACAATTCTCTGTGAGCAATTATTATTTAGATATGGATTGATTGTGCCAATATCAAAATAATTTAGTAATAGTTTAAACAATTTACCATTACCTGTTATGTACACTTTGTTTTATGAGTAATTTTAAACAGTAAACGGTGGCATGAATACCCCACAAGAGCCTAAACCTTGAAGTGTTGGTTATTTTCAAATTCCAGTTGATCACAACAAGATGTGTACAAAAACCATTTGCAATGCCTGCCTAGACCTAGATGGAATCTCCGGCGCTAAGTCGATCTATTTAAAAGCACACAGTTGACATAAGGTATGATTTTATGAACACAGATTATACTGGACGGTGCATACACATGAAATATAGTGTTGTGTATCCTTGTTGTGCAATGACTTGTTTTTGATTTTGCTGGCTCATCTTTAAAAAAACACAAACTTTTAAAATAACTGTGTTGTTGCCATAACGTTTTTAAAGGCACATAATGTCTTAGAAATGAATGAAGTTTTATTTCTTCAAAATGGCAAACACGAAGTTTATAACAGTGTAAGATAACAGTGTAAGAGCATGACTTTGTAAGATGCTTATATCCTAAAAAAAGTAGCGCCTAATACGAAATAATTGTCATAAAAGTGGCAAAATATAAACAAAGTAGAATTTTGTCTTCCATACTAATTAGCTACTGTTAGATTATTTACAACAGTGAGCGCGGGGGCATTTGTGTTTATCAAACACAGATCCTTGTTTTTATCTATTGTTATCATATTTTTTATTAACCAGTATTGTACTGTACTATAATAGCCTTTAAAAATCAAATTTATAGAATTAATAAGGTTAAATTTGAATATGTTCTGTGATGGATAATAACATAAGTAGTTTTAAACCTATTTTTAAAAGTCATTCTGCACTATAATTTGCAGCATCTTTTAATTTCGGAACTGGATACTGTTTATCTTTTCTATTAAAGATTTGCCCAATGTGCCTTGTCTGTTTTAACACATTTAGAAGATAATATATTTTAAAAAAAATATTCAAGCAAATTATTATAAAAAAATTGCAACTTCCTTTTAACTTTATTGCAGGCCCGTTTTGTGTTTTTATATAAAATATCAAACATCAGCAGAAAACAGTTATCGTCTGATTTTATTGACCTGTCAATTATAAATACATTATAGCACTCATTTAAATATTCGATCCCACTTCGGTTTTGTCCGTTTATTTTACGACGATTAATATGGAGTATATTACTAATGTTTGGAAAACACCCACTTGTTTAATCTAGGTTCGCGTAACATCTGCAACAGCACAGTGGGTTAAGTGATTACCTAGTATATGTGCGGTCCGAGGTTCGATCACTTCTTTTGACATATTCTGTTTCGGTTTATTCTTAATATTTAAGTATATTTTAATAAAAAATGTCAAGCGTCTTTAATAAACTTCATGATATAAACCCATCTCTTGATGTGTCACCATCTCTGTCTTTGTCAAACCGCCATGATCAAACAGTTCTTCTTCGATGCCGAATTGGACACACTAAAGTTACCCATTCTTATCTCCTCACGAATGACAATGCCCCTTTCTGTGTAGGTTGTAATGAAAATTTTACTGTCAAGCATTTTCTTCTGGAATGTCATGATTTTTCACAGACCCGTAACAGATTTTATAATGTAAACTCACTCAAAGAACTCTTTAATACAATTCCATCAACAAACATCGTCGTTTATTTGAAAGAGATAAACTTGTATTCAAGGATCTGATTGGCTCTTTTTTTATTATCATATAAAGTTTTACATAATATTTAAGCCTATTATAGCATTCGGCACGATATGGCCATTTATGTGTTGACGTGCCGTAAAATCCAAACGAACAAACAAAGTCAAGCGTTTGAAATATTTTCTACACGGATATGAAACAGCTAAGATACATTGAATTGTCACGTTTGTATTGTATTTTACGGCACTGAAATATCATTGATTGATTTTAATCTGAATGAATTCTTAATATTTGTTCTTGAACAATCTTATTTACAAAAGTATTTACACAAAAACAAAAATTGCAAAACATATAGGATAATGTAAACGTATGTATGAATATAAGATTAATTTAATCACATCATAATTCGTACATCTCAAAGAATTTACCAAATATTTATCGAATATTAATATATTCTGTGCATTGACTGTATAATCAGTATTGAATTGACAGGTTAATAAAAACAAACAATACAGAATATTTAAGTGTCAAAAGTCCTGCTGTGTATTTGTGTTTTTATATAGTACCCTGCTGATAAGAGATTCCCCAGGGTAAATAACATAAGGCAGATAATAGATATAAGAAGGCAATGTTAATTTCATATTCTCTGTTTGTTGGTGCAACATATTTATTTTTGCATTTTATAATAACTCATAAAAATAATCAAATTGCATAATTTTGTTACAATGCATGAACAAAAGACAAAAAGGCCTGTTGTCGTCTCAAAAATGGAAGTATGAACTGTACATATCTGGTTCTAAAATTCCAGTAGTTGATGAAGCTAAGTTTTTAGGAATTATGTTTGACAAAAAACTTTCTTTTATACCACATATTAAACATTTGAAAACTAAATGCCTTAAAGCTTTAAATTTACTTAAGGTTTTATCAAGTACATATTGGGGATCAAATTCTTCCACATTACTGAAATTATACAGAAGTCTTGTCCGATCGGGATTAGATTATGGTTCTGTAGTATATGGGTCGCAAGAAAATCTTATCTTCACATGCTAGATACCATACATCACCAGGGTTTACGGTTAGCTTTAGGAGCATTTCGCACCTCACCTGTAGAAAGTCTATATGCGGAAGCTGGGGAACCTTCGCTTCAACTTCGTCGAAAAAAGCTTTCACTTCAATATGCAACTAGAATTTCATCAAATAGCAAAAATCCAGCTAAAAATATTATTTTCAAACCAAGTTATATTGAAAAAATTGTTAACAAACCAAAGGAAATTAAACCATTAGGCCTTCGTCTAAAAGATGATTTAGATAAACTTAAAATTAATCCTGTCAGTATCCTTCAAAATGACGATGAGGATGTTCCACCTTGGACTTATAATTCCCCTGAAATAAATATTAACCTTTCAAATATAAAAAGGTCATCAAATTCACATGAACATTTCAAAGAGAAATTTCTAGCAATTAAGGAAGAACATGAAAATTTTATACATATTTATACGGACGGTTCAAAAGAAGGTTGCAAAAGTAGGTGCGGCTGTGTTTGAAAATAATTTTACATCTAGTATGAGGTTACCAGATAATGCATCAATTTTTTCTGCTGAAGCAAAAGCTATCGATTTAAGCATTGTCATACATAGCACAGCATACCCACGATAAATTTGTGATATTTTCTGACTCGCTTTCTGTTTTAGTATCCATTAAAAATAAAAAAATCTGACAATATCATGGTAAAGAAACTACTTTTTACGATTTCATGATATATACTAAAAACAAAATATGTTAAATTATATTGGATTCCAAGTCAATGTAGGAATACGAGGAAATGAAAAAAGTAGATGCTTTGCGAAACAATCATTAAATTTTCAAAAAAAACTGACTTATTGTTACCCTGCTTGTGATTTTAGACCGGCTATAAATAAAACTCGTATCATCTGAATGGAAAGCAATTGGGACAATGCCGTTTTTAATAAACTTCACGATATAAACCCATCTCTTGTTTGTGACATCATCTCTATCTCTGTCAAACCGCCGTGATCAAACAGTTCTTCTTCGATGCCGAATTGGACACACTAAAATTTCCCATTCTTATCTCCTTACAAATGACAATGCCCCCTTTCTTGTGTAAGGTTTTATAATGAAAAATTTTACTGTCAAAGCATTTTCTTCTTGAATGTCACGAATTTTTCAGCAGGCCCGTAATAGATTTTTATTCTGTAAATTCACTCAAAGAACTTTTTAAAATACAATTCCATCAAAAAAACATAATTGATTATTTGAAAGAGATAAACTTGTATTCTAGGATCTAATTGGTTCATTTCTATTGTCATTTACAAAGTTTTAACATAACATTTTAAGCCTATTATAGCATTCGGCACGATATGGCCAGTTATGTGTTGACGTGCCGTAAAAACCCAAACAAACAAACAAACAAAAGTAAAAGATTTTCTTTTTTTTGTTTATATACATGTCAGTTTAAGTAAACTTGTCCCTCACCGCTGTGGGCTCGAATCCCGACTGGGACTGTTAATTCTTTTATGTGAGGAAGCTATCCAGCTAGCTTACGGAACATCAGTGGTTCTACTCAGGTGCCCGTTCGTGCATGAAATAATCAGGGAGGGGCACCTGAGGTCTTCCTCCACCAGTAAAGCTGGAACGTCGCGATATGACCTATACTGTGTCGATTTGACGTAACCCCCCAACAAAAATACACAAAAAGTAAAATGGTGTCCCTTAAATCAAACACATGATTACTAAAGTAAGCCTTAAACGACCAATAAAATGTTTCAATAACTCCAAAATTGATAAAGCTATTAGCCGTCTAAGGCTCGGCGCAAACTTATTACCGGGGGAGTGTGGGGCAGGTTTTTATTTAAAAAAAAAGGGCCAAACCTGCCCCTTTATTTGGGAAAAAGATATGGTTTTTGGCCACCTACTTTTAATGGGCCTCATTTGGGGGGTCCAGAGGCTGGGGAATGATTTGGGTGTTTAAAATGTGTGAATGTATTTTGTAGGGACCCCCTTCAACTGACAAAGGCTTTTAAATTTTTTGACGGGAAAATTGAGTTTCACGTTTTTCATAATGTGACACCACATCCCAAAAGGTTTTACTGCAGGAAAATTTTTTTCTTTCCCCCACTCTTTGGGAACACTGAAAATTTTTTAAACAACCCCATTATCCCCTGGGGCTGGTCCAAGGGAAAAACCCGAAAAAATTTTTCCCAAGGGATGCCTACGCTCTTTAAAAAAAATTCTTGAAGACCGTGAAAAATTTTTACCCTTTCCAAAAATTAAATTAAATTGATTGCCAAAAAATAAATATAACTTTATGGACATCAAGTGGTCCAATACACGCGTAATTTAACCACACTTTTTTTATCCCCCCCATAGGGCGTTGCCTTTCGTCCGCTTGAGCACACTAAACTTGTTCTCTCTACTTAATTTTGTCACTTTTTTTCTCCACTACCGGAGAGCGTTTGTCACTATATTTGTAGTCTTAGTCTGACGACATTTGAATTTCTTTGCAATGTCTTTGTCAGGAAACATAACTTTTACTAAGTCTGTAAAATGGTTGGCTATAGAAAATGACAGATTATTTTCTGTGATAAAAGCAGCAACACCAGCAACTGGCTCGTATGGCGCCGACTTAAGGAATGAGTAGTTGCTTTTCGGTGTTTAAATTACAGTTTGAATGTTCGAATTGTGAATCTTGCTGTCGATGTGCCGAGTTAGATAATTTTCCCCAAACTGGCGACAATAATGTTACATGCGCTACAGCGGGTACATACCTGGTCCTTTTTTCTTGCCCGAGACCCAAAAATTAAAAAACCCCGGGGCCCAAAAGTCTTGATACGGGAGTGCGAAATTGTTTTTTTTCTGGATTTCCCAAAAGGAAAACCCCCTTTTCATTTTGTAAATTTAAGAAATGGGCTTGTTACCCCTTAAATTAAAACCAAATATGGGGGCTCTGTAAAAAGAAGTAAAAATTATACGTAAACAATTTTTTTTAACCCATTTTTCTGCGTTTCTTTGAACGTATAAGTGTTGTTGTTTAGCTATAAAATGTGTAATAAATACACCAGGAATCAAGTGTGCCGACAATGACACCTTAAATTTTTTATTTGATGGGTATATCAACATTGTTTTTAATAATTAGATTTTCGGGTAAGTAACTGGTTGATATAATCGGGTATTAACAATTATTATTACGGGCCGTAAACCATCCATTAACCCGACCATTAAACGCTTCCGAATTCAACAGAAAACGATTTTTTTCCCGGGATCAAATGGATGCCCGTTTCATCTCCAGGACAGACATCCGATTTCCGGGACAATTCAAGACGTCTGGGACGTTCTGGCGTGTCCCCCTCAGAAAATATAAAAACATGTTAACGG
The DNA here is from genome assembly GCF_026571515.1 of Ruditapes philippinarum. Taxonomy (NCBI): domain Eukaryota; kingdom Metazoa; phylum Mollusca; class Bivalvia; order Venerida; family Veneridae; genus Ruditapes; species Ruditapes philippinarum. Next base: position 81,000 of record NW_026853236.1, read on the forward strand.
CTTGTCTAACATCTGTATTTTTCCAAAAAATGAAATTTTACAATGATATTTTACACAAATTTAATTCGTCATGTCATTTAATAAAAACATTCAATCAATAACGATCAAATTATGTACCGATCAACCTCACGTTTTTTATCAGCAATACCCGTAAAATGAATTGTCACATTTCTATAAGACCGCCTCCGTGGTCGAAGGGTTAAAGTCACTGACTTCTAATCCATTTACCTCTCTGGCGTGGGTTCGATCCCCCGGAGGTGCTTTGGTAGTTTAGCGCGGAGGAAGGTAGTCTTGTACTGGTTTAACTCTCCAGGAACGATGGTTAGGAAACTACCCGCCTATGACTGAAATACTGTTGGAAAAGGGCGTAAAATTAAACAAACAAACAAACAAACATTTCTATAACCTTAATATCTGTTGTGTGCGCCCTGAGCTTTGATGACTGCAGTACATCTAGAACGCATTGAACTAATATAATTTAGAGATATTGCATTCCATATCCTATTTATCCTAGAATTTGCTAGCTCCTGTAGAGTTCTTTGTCACGGGATTAGTGATTGTTTTGGGGTCCCGTCCAAACAACCGGGCACACTGAAATAAAAATTCGATATTACTAACCTGAGTATTAATTCAAGCGGTATTTAGACATCAAATACCTGTCAGTTTTATTATTTTGTTACGTTATAATAAAATATAAATAACTTACCCTTCTATAAGAAATCCCACTTTGGACCATCCCAAACGCACGTGCTCTTTCTTCTATTGTCATTCGCCACATCGCTTAATAATTTTTTATATTTCAATAACTTTATGATCTCCTGACATGTAAGTTAATATACCGCAACGTCATATCAATTTTGTAAGTGTAAGACTTTTGTATAAATGACAAGATATAAAATGCACGAAATGCACGTGCTTCTCGTAACATATAGTTAGACTGGTTTACGTTCAATTTTAAACATGCCAAAATATTTAACAATCCGTTTTATGACGGTAGACGAAAATTGATAAAATTAAAACTTTAAATAAACAAAATATTTAAAGATGAAAATGTTGAGTTAGAAAAGCCGTTAAGTATATATAACCTAAACATATATAACCACAAGCAACAAAATTCAATATATATTTTCTTTTGTTCAATTTACTCCTATATATTAATATAAATTTCCAAATCAGGTTAATAGGGACCAAGTTTGCATACAAAAGTCCCTTGCTTCCTGTTGTTTATTTTCAGATTGAAATTTTACCTATTACTTAACACCCCATAAAATGTAAGGGAGTAGATAACCCAATCCAAATCATCCTTAATAATTAATAGCAATATCCACATGACTTACATGAAAACATTATCAATTAAATTTAATTAAAAATAGAAATGCTACAGGAGTTTTCCTATGATGGGTAACTATTTCAAAAAAGCACATCAAAACGGTGGTGGGGAATCCTGGGATCCGGGATCGTATTAGATATATAGGGAAACTAATAAACTATATTTGTGTTGTTTTTGTCGAAATGAAAGGCGATTAAACGTTTACTTTTTATTTTTATTGTATTTGATTACCGGTAAATTAATTTTACTTAAGATATAAATATATTTTTATACTTAAAATGCGGAAATAACAATACTTAAATTTTCCTTAATGGGGAATAAAAGTGTTTTTTATATAATTTTTGTCTAAATATTTAAGTCCATGTATTTAAATATTATTTCTAGAAAATATCACAAGATATACTTAACATCATTTATGACCAAAACAAGCTCTTGACATGTATGACAGGTGGTAAATTCCGGTGATCTCTGTACTGTGTAAAAGATCCCGGCTTTTCTTAAAGCAAGATGGTAATGGTCATTTTCCCGGGATATATATATATCTTATTCGATCACGGCTTTCTTAATGCTTTCATGAATGTCTTAAATTAATATATTTTTTAAGTATGAATAAATTACTTGTCAATGACATTATGAAATGAAAAAGAACGGCAGTGGAGTCATTTTCTTAATAAATGTGCCAAACATATCGTCCAATGGGGTGGACAGTAGTGTATTGAAGGTGTCTAGTGACAATTCCGACTATGACCATAAACCGAATGATAATTTACGCTTTATCTGTACGTCTAATACGATCTCGGATTTTCTGAAAGCTATATTCTTGAACTGGTCAATGCCCGGGATACCTATATGTTTTAATACGATCCCGGCGTTTCTGAAAAACTATATTCTTGAACTGGTCAATTGTCGTGATCTTACGATCCCGGCTTTTCTGAAAACCATATTTTTGAACACGTCAATTCACGGGATCCCTATATGCTTCCATATAATCCCAGCTTTTCTGAAAAACTATATTCTTGAACTGGTCAATTCACGGGATCCTTATATGTTATAATACGATCCTGTTTTTTTTGACAGACCTGCTTATAATAAAGAAATAATAAGTGATTATGTAAATATACACTCTTGCTCTTATAATACATAAAATACATTTATAATACATTGTTGTTAGAAAAAAACCTTAAATAATCCAATTTTATTTTAATATACTTTTGGTCATACTAAAATTTTCTGTCTCATGCAAGTAAAACAAGTGTGCAACTATCTAATTTATCATATGAATTGCATTCTAAGGCATTGGTCATTAGCGTATTATTTTATTTCGACATGAATGTTTAGTTTCTTTTATAATATGAGCGGCAATGGCTTTTAACAACTGTAATTTTGGGCTGTTGGTAATATCAACCATTTCTTGTCTCTTTCATTTTAGGACAAGACTAGTTTTCTTCATGGATAAACTTTAAAACTTAAGATAACAATATACACATGCTTGTAATATTGTAATAGTCACTGTATTATTTTGTAAAGTATCTCTTGTTGTTAACCTAATTTATTAGTGTTAAGAAACTATTGTACATCATGTAATTTTGTATATATTGTATGTATTGTATGTTCTGCTCATTTATGATTGGAGGAATTAAAATAATCTATCTACCTATATGTATTAATTCGATCCTCGCGAATTTTCAATAATATTTTCGTATAGAACATTGAAAACAGTAATTCAAGTTACATAACTTGATGAACATTTAGAATCTGCAGGATAAATTAATCATGGTAAATGGGAAATAAAAATGATGATGCTGCCAATAAACAAATGCAACACCCTTATCAGATATGATATTTATTGCATGAAAGTTTTAATAACGCTAAAAATTTATACTTGAAAATACTAATATTTTCCAGTTTTCGACTGTAAAAATTTTTTGTTTGTTTGTTTGGATTTTTAAGGCACGTCAACACATAACTGGCCATATCGTGCCGAATGCTATAATAGGCTTAAAATATTATGTAAAACACTGTAAATGACAATAGAAATGAGCCAATTAGATCCTAGAATACAAGTTTTATCTCTTTTAAATAATCAATTATGTTTTTTGATGGAATTGTATAAAAAAGTTTCGTTGAGTGAAATTTACAGAATAAATCTATTGCGGGCCTGTGAAAAATCATGACATTTAAGAAGAAAATGCTTGACTGTAAAATTTTCATTACAACCTACACAGAAAGGGGCATTGTCATTTGTGAGGAGATAAGAGTGGGTAATTCTAGTGTGTCCAATTTTGGCATCGAAGAAGAACTGTTTGATCACGGCGGTTTGACAGAGATAGAGATGGTGACATATCAAGAAATGGGTTTTTATATCGTGAAGTTTATTAAAAACGGCATGTGTCCCAATTTTTGCTTTCCATTCAGATGATACGAGTTTATTTATAGCCAGTCTAAAATCACAAGCAGGTAACAATAAGTCAGTTTTTTGAAAATTTAATGATTGTTTAGCTAAAGCATCTACTTTTTCATTTCCTCGTATTCCTACATGGCTTGGAATCCCAATATGATTTAACATATTTTTAGTATATCATGAAATCGCAAAAAAGATTTCTTTACCATGATATTGTTCAGATTTTTATTTTTAATGGATATTAAAAACAGAAAGCGAGTCAGAAAATATCACAAATTTTATCAGTGGGTATGCTGTGCTATGTATGACAATGCTAAATTCGATAGCTTTTGCTTCAGCAGTAAAAATTGATGCATTATCTGGGTAACCTCATACTAGATGTAAAATTATTTTCAAAACACAGCCGCACCTACTTTGCAACCTTCTTTTGAACCGTCCGTATAAATATGTATAAAATCTTTCATGTTCTTCCTTAATTGATAGAAACTTCTCTTTGAAAATATTCAGATGAATTTGATGCCTTTTTTATATTTGAAAGGTTAATATTTATTTCCGGGAATTATAAGTCCAAGGTGGAACATCCGCATCGTCATTTTGAAAGATACTGTCTGGATTAATTTTAAGTTCACTAAATTATCTTTTAAACGAAGGCCTAATGGTTTAATTTTCTTTGGTTTGATAACAAATATTTCAGTATAACTTGGTTTGAAAATAATATTTTAAGCTGGACTTTTCCTATTAGATGAAATTCTAGTTGCATATTGAAGTGATAGTTATTTTTTCGACAAAGTTGAAGCGATGGTTCCCCAGCTTCTGCATGTAGACTTTTTACAGGTGAAGTGCGAAAAGCACCTAAAGCTAAACGTAAACCCTGGTGATGTATGGTATCTAGCATTTGAAGATATGATTTTCTTGCGGACCCATATACCACAGAACCATAATCTATTTTTGATCGGATTAGACTTCTGTATAATTTCAGTAATGTGGAAGAATTTGATCCCCAATTTGTACTTAATAAACCTTAAGTTTAATTTAAAGCTTTTAGGCATTTAGTTTTCAAATGTTTAAAATGTGGTATAAAAGAAAGTTTTTTATAAAATATAATTCCTAGAAACTTAGTTTCATCAACTACTGGAATTTTACAACCAGAAATGTAAAGTTAATGGTCATTATGTTGTTTCCGAAACCGACAAAAATGAACACATTGAGTTTTTGACTTTGAAAATTTAAAACCATTTTCTATTTCCCACTTTTGGATTTTATCTACATTTTGTTGAAGTTGCCTTTCAATTGTTCTCATACTTTTCAATCGATAGCTGATCATAAATTGTAGAGAACAATCTATGCCTGGTGAATGAGCGCCAACAATATTGTTTATTTTAAGGCCAAAAAGTGTAACAGAAAGTATGCTTCCTTGAGGAACACCTTGTTCTTGTTGGTGATCCTCAGAAAAAAAAAGTTGAACCAAGTCTTACTTTAAAGTGCCTATCGTTTAAAAATCCAGAAATGAAAAGAGGAAGTCTTCCTTTAAGTGCAGCATCCTTAAGATCTTTTAAGATACCCTATTTCAAAAGTAGTATCGTAAGCCTTCTCAAGATCAAAGAAAATTGATACCAGATAATGTTTTTTTACAAAGGCTTCTCAAATAAAAGTTTCAAGTCGTACAAGATGATCGGTTGTACCTCGCTGTTTACGAAAACCTGACTGAAAATTAGTAGTAACTCCATTATTTATTATATTAGACAATGATTAATTTGTGATATTTTCTGACTCGCTTTCTGTTTTAATATCCATTAAAAATAAAAAATCTGACAATATCATGATAAGGAAACTTCTTTGACGACTTCATGATACATGTATACTTAAAATAAAATCAGTTAAATTATATTGGATTCCAAGTCATGTAGGTATACGAGGAAATGAAAGAGTACTAGATGCTTTAGCTAAACAATCATTAAATTTTCAAAAAAAAAACTTGTTATTGTTACTTGCTTGTGATTTTAGATTGGCTATAAATAAACTCGTTTTATCTGCATGGAAAGGAAATTGGGACAATGCCGTCTTTTATTTAATAAACTTCATGATATTAACCCATCTCTTGATGTGTCACCATCTCTGTCTTTGTCAAACCGCCATGATCAAACAGTTATTCTAAGATGCCGAATTGGACACACTTAAGTTACCCATTCTTATCTCCTCACGAATGACAATGCCCCTTTCTGTGTAGCTTGCAATGAAAATTATATAGTCAAGCATTTTCTTCTTGAATGTCATGATTTTTCTCAGGCCCCTAATAGATTTTATAATGTAAATTCACTCAAAGAACTCTTTTATACAATTCCATCAAAAGACATCATCGATAATTTAAAAGAGATAAACTTGTATACAAGGATCTAATTCTATGGAACGCCATAGCTGCCTCATTTTATTACATTTCTTTTTATCGTGCCAGGAAAGCGTCTTATAATATAAGCGCTGTAATGCCTTTGTTATTCGTCGACTTGTCTAAGCATTGCCCTATAATGATTAGCAGTAGTCTCATCTTTTCAAAATATGATGTTGACTTGTAATTATTTCAAACAGTAGTGTTCTCATGTCAAAATGCCGTTTTGGCTTGTCTAAAATTTGTCATATTATGTCAATTAGTCGCGCTTTTTGGTCAAGTTGTGAAGCTGTTTTGTCAAAAGCCTGTCTGATCATTTGAAACAGTAGTGTTTTCTTGTCAAAAGTTGGTGTTGACTTGTAAAAGCACAGTTTTATTTAATCAAACTGCCATGTTATTTTGTCAAAATACGGTGTTTTAATGCCTAAAAATTGTCTTATTGTGCCAAACAACGGTGTTAATTTGCCAACGTACACTACTGAATTGTCTTTTTATATCAAATATTCCAATTATCTTGCACCAAAATAGGGTGTTGAGTGGGCTAAGTCATGCCTTATTATGATAAACTGTATGCTATTTTGTCAAAAAGCGATCTGGACTGGTTAAAACTCAGTCTTATCAAGTCAAAAAACTGCGGTATCTTGTCGAAATTTGGTAATGATTTGTCTAAACTGTTTTATATTGTCGAAATTGATGTTGTTGTTTTTTGTAAAACACAGAAACAGTCTTATTATGTCTAATAATTGTGTAAATTGGTTTAAATTTAGTTCTGTCTTGAGAAAGCGCTGTCTGACTTTGCTAAACTGTCCCGTATTCTTTTTTGTTCTATCTTTTCACGCTCCGCGTGGGCTCTGGTCACTTGATACTAAATTTGGACAACATCGCATCTGGACAGGGTAGCACGATTACCGGTATCTGACATAATGAGACGGTATTTAGGAAAGTTCATGTAATAAATTGGCAAGTCAACTTCACTGTATTAAATAATGATACAGTGTTTTAACAAGTGAACACCACATTTGGAAGGAAAAATGATACTTCGCCATAAAAGGACGATGTTAAGTAAAATTAACACCTTACCTTGACAAAATAAATGAAACTTTGACAAAAAGATAGTAATTTTAGACTAGCCATCACCACGTTTCGACTAGAAGATATGACTATTTGACATAATAAGACGAATATAAGACATTCAAGTTGATTCTGCATTTGGACATAACAGCATGCCAGTTTGACAAATTAAAATAGCGTTTTAACAGTTCATAACCATAATTTGTAAAGATACCACCATTAGTTCACATAATAAGACGGTGTTTAGGCCGGTTTAAATAAAGTTTGGATAAAATAGCATGGCACTCTGAGAAAATAAGGCAGTGTTTATACATGTCAATACCATTATTCGACAATGCAATAATACTGTTTGACAAAATAGAATAACGTTTACATAAACAAAAACATTTATGGCAAGTCAACATTAATATTTCACAGAATAAGTATATTTTAAGACAGGATAACAACAGTTCTATACAAGAAAGCATGATGTTTTGGCACAATAAAACAGGATTAAACCGCCTCACACAAAGCAACATAACAGTGTGACAAAACAGGAAGCACTCAGCCAGGTCAATATAGTGGTTGAACAAGATATCACTACTAGCCAACATAATGAGACATAAGTTTGACGAGTTAACACCAAATTCCGACAAGATAACACTACTGTTTCACATAATAAGACAATTTCTAGACAAATTACAACTACAATAGGACAAGACTGCATGCTATTTTGACATAAAAGACATTCTTAAAGCAAGATAACACCGAATTGAACACAATTACATGGCAGTCTGACAAAATGTGACGGTATTTAGACATGTCAATGCCACATTTTGACAAGACAAAACGACAGTATAACATAATACAACAAGGGCCATGATGGCCCTGAGTCGCTCACCAGAAACAACTGTTATTTAGTGCTATTTTTCAAAAAACTTGCTGAATGACCAGTCCACCTCAACTTTTACTAAACCTTCTAAGTATTGAAAAATTTTGCCCTAGTATTTTGGAGGCTTTATTAGAAATATCTTTGTTGCAAGTGTGTTCCCATGAGACTATGTAGAATAAAATAATGCAGTATTAACAGGTCTAGGATTTCATGATATTTACGGACAGTCTTTAAATTTTTGGACGGGCCATTATTTTACAGATTTTTGTGTTTGTAAATTTACAGACATTAGGTAAATATACTTTATCTGGACTTAGAGATGTTAAATAATTAACATATTAACATATTAACCATACCGTACTAAAAACACTCTAAAGTTTGTGCATCCCGATGTGAATGATTTGTCTTTATTTTCAGTAATACAAACTGTGCAAGTCATTTTAATAACCAAAAATTCCTTACAAAAAAATCGCTTCGGAGCATTATCATTTTGCTTGGATTTCTCAGTTGTTTCAGCATTCGCCGATTGATTTTGTTGGGAAAGCTCATTTGGTTTAGGTGCAGAGTTGATTACGGTAGATTTTGTCGCTCCATCAACGTTAACATTGTCTTTATTGAAGAATGAAGTCAATCGAGGCTGCTTCCTTCGAAGCAGACATTAGTGAATTTACCCGGATAATGACGTCACAATCTGAAGTGCCTGAGCGCTTTTAACATGTAATAATCATTAAAGCGTCTACGATAAATCATGTGACCGATCAGCTGATGAAATTCATGCTATTTATAGAAAAAAATATACTACGACGCACGCAAAAATATGCGTCACGGAAAACACACGGCTATAATATTACCGCATCAAATGCAAAAGTACTGTGTCAAAAGCGCAGAAAACGCTCTCTAGAGAAAACACTGCACGAAGTGCTGCATGAAGTGATGTAATTAAGTGAATATGAATGAAACCAAATAAGGCTTCACATGTATGAAAGAAATTCCAGCATGAGTTGTTTCCCTTTCATTAAACTATAATTTTAAGAAATGTCACGGTCTTAGCTTTAGCAGTCCCTAAAAGGAGCCAATCAAATAAATATGAGCAATTTTTATAAGAGATTACTATAAGAATGCTAATCAGAAAGTTTGGTGATCATCCATCAATAAGTTCTGTAGAAAAAGCTGTATAAAGGTTTATATCATTTTTAGCTTCCTTGACCCCTAAAAGGGGCCTATCACATTAATATGAGCAAAATGATGAAAGACTACCTCAGAATGCTACAAACAAATTTTGGTGATAATCCATCAATTGGTTCTGTAGAAGAAGATGTCTAACTTATTTTCGATTTTTAGGTCTAGAGAACCCTAAAAGGGGCCAATCAAATTAATATGAGCAAATTTGATAAAAGACTATCAAAGAATGCTAAAGACAAAGTTTGGTGATCATCCATCGATTAGTTCTCTTGATATAGATGTTTCAAGTAATTTCTATTTTTAGCTTTAGCAGCCCCTAAAAGGGGCCAATCAAATCGATATGAGCAAACTTGATAAAAGAGTACTTAACAATGATACAGACAAAGTTTGGTGATCATCCATCCATTAGTTCTGTAGAAGAAGATGTCAAACGTTTTTTCTATTTTAGCCCTAGAGAACTCTAAAAGGGGCCAATCAAATTAATATGAACAAACTTGATAAAAGACTACCTAAGAATGCTACAGCCAAAGTTTGGTGATCATCCATCAATTAGTTCTTTAGACGAAGATGTTTAAATGGTTTTCTATTTTAAGCTCTGTTGACCCCTAAAAGGGGCAAATTTAAATGGCATGAGCTAATTTAAGTGGGACTGTCACAAGGATGCTACAGACCAAATTTGAAGTAAATCTGTCCAGCGGTTTCAGAGAAGAAGACGATTGTTGACGCATGACGACGGACGCCGTAGTATCCCCCTTTGATACTAATAGCTCACCCTGAGCCTTCGGCTTTGGTGAGCTAACAATGTCATAAAATACCAAGGTCACATTTGGATCAGATGACACCAACTTCCGACAAGATAACACTACTGTTTGACATGATGAGACAATTTCAAGACAATTCAACACAACATTTAAACAAGTCTGTGTTTAGACATATTGAAATCTTAATTCGAAAAGATGGCGTGTATGTTAGACATATTAAGCTTCCATTCGGCATGTTAACACAGGATTTGCACATGATAACATGACGTTTTGAAATAATAAGACAGTACTTAGACAAGTCAGCACTACGTTTGGACAATATTAAATGAATATTTGACCTATTAAGACTTCGTTAAGACATGTTCTCTCATAAAACGTCGGCAAGCCAACACTTCTATTTTACATAATAAGACGTTTTAGGAACAAATAAAATGAAATGTAACAACATGAGGCAGCTATGGCGTTCAATAAAATTGGCTCTTCTTTATCATCATTTACAAAGTATAAATAATATTTTAAGCCTTTTATAACATTCGGCACGATATGGCCATTTATGTGTTGACGTGCCGTAAAATCAAAACAAGTCCAAAACATTAATCCTGGTTATAACACAATGCATTGAAAAAGGAAAAGGTTTAAACAAATCAACTTTTTTTTTCATTCTATCTATTTCTAATCACATTACATTCATAAGGTCCTAAGATACCCAGATGATATGACATTTTTGTTTATAACGTGTAGCGTCAATAAAAACGCAGCCGTAAAAATGCATATATGATAAGTAAATACAATAATAAAAAAATGGTGAAATTATCTAACCTGCGCATTTCAATGAATGAATATTAAATATTCAAAAAGACCTGCCAAAATAATTCCAGTTTAATCATGTCTTATGTGTGTGAAGCTTAAAGAGAATAACTTTATATTTTGTCGTGAATCACATCAAATGTATGTTAACAATACATAATCACATATCATAAAAAGTTGACAAATGCATACAATTTTCCGAATCGATTTTAACAATAATTCATTCATGAACAAATTAATGTGTTTTTCTAAACTGAATTTCGAACACAAAACCCGAAAAAATGAATTTAATTTTATTTGTTTCACTAATATAATTTTACTGCAATCAAAATAAAACGATGGTTGCAAAATCATATACTTTTCTACACATAGCCTCTCTTTGAATTTGTAAGATATTACAATGTTTTGTCAGTTTTGCATAGAAGTCAATAAGAAATGACACGATCTTTGCAAAATGTTTCATGCGTAATTAATACGTGAAGGCAGATATTCTTTTATTCTTTTTAACATTGAATAATAGATATACTATTCAATTAAACCATTATATAAACAATTTATATATAATTATGTGCAGTCACACGACTTTATATGTATAAACAAAGAATAATATCTCAATTTTATTGCTGTTCACATACAAGTATTAAGCTTATATGATTGTGAACACAATCCTTGTATGTAATATTTCCTTAATTTGTTTATTCATAATTATCGGATGAAAATGAAGAATTATAAATATATCAATTAATTTTTCATTTGTCAAATACATGTATTTATTACGATTTATTTATTAAGATATATTTGTAAAGAAACGTGACGACGGGCCTGATATATTATGTAAAATGTGGTATTATATTAACCCATTACGTTATATACACGCCTTTAAACGCCTTTTTCACACCCCTCAATTTTGTTGTCTCAAATGGTGAAAAAATTCCTAATTTAGGCCCCAACACTTGTTTTTGTTTGCGAAATGTTGTTAAAAAAGTGACCTCTTTTTCGGCGCGGCCCTACAACCAAAATATACATCAGGGGGTTGCCAGAAGGGGAATGTGCCCCCTTCTGTTTGGAGTGTTTGAAGGGGGGGCGGAGTCCCCCTCATCGCCAAGAAAATTTTGGACTTGTGAGAGGCTATAAATGACCCCACATTTATCATAAGGTAACGTGTAACCAACGCTGAATATTGACTCTATCTCAATCCAGTGAGAAGCACTTTGAAATCAATTTTGATGGAAAAATCAATGCAAAATAGTGATTTTTGGCAATTTTAAGATGTCCCCTCGTTGCCATGGTAACAGAAAATTTAAGCCTTAGCATGTTGTTGCAAGGGCAATGGTCCAGTCAACATTTTTGCCAAGTTTGATTAGTGTTGAAGCAGTTTTTATAGTATTATAGCAATTTGAACTTGTAACGGGAGACTTTTCGATTAAAACGGCCATTATTCACAAAAGGCTCATGAAGTAATGGGTTAATCTATCATATATGTATATTACGTGCGTTGTATATTTACATATAATCTCACATATTGGTATTATATTTTCAAGTACATATGTTTTTGTTTAAATTTATATAAAATGGTACCGTACATATAGATTTAACTTAAACACAACATAAATGTATCTATACTGGAAGAGTGTGTTCATATAACTAAAAATATAAAGGTTTATACTGATGATTTGTTGAAAATAAAAAGAACCCTGAAAATTGAATATATTGTATTCAAATAATTTCTTTTTTTTTAATTCAGGTTATCGTATTTGTGATCGGAGCGGACGACATCGGACGTACCGCACCAAAACGTATAGTGACAGGAATTGAGTTGTTCAAGAAACTGCACGAGCGTTCAAGGTAAGTTACCGCATACATATTTAATTAACATTTTTACTCGCAGTTATTCAAGTTATTAATCCCCTACCAGTTAAACCAAAGGGGACTTAGGTTGAACCTCCGCCCGTCTGTAGTCCGTTCGTCTGTCCCGCTTGAACTTTTTCGAGAAATTGGTATTTACATACCTACATTCTATATATTTTAGAAATTTTATCTTAATTACTATATATGTTAATGGTAATTTGAAAATTGTTATTTTTTACTTTTTTTCATTGTTTCTATTAATGGTATCTTTAAACTTAAAATTAAAGTTAAAATAATTGTTCTTTTTTACACTACCATCATGTATGACAATGTTCATAAATCTAGCATCTTTATTTAAAAAAAACTGTTTCCTGAGATCAATTTCAAATATTTTTCAATATTTTACATATTACAAACTTGGACTTTAAAAGATTTAAGTTCATTTATGTAAAGGGGAGGACGAAGCAAATGATTTTCTACGTAGATGTATCGATTAATTGAAATGTAACACATTGGAACTTGTGCAAAAACCGTCTGAGAAAATGATTTGAATTCGCTGATTTATAATTGCCTTTTTTCAGTTCTACGGTCATGGTTTCTGATATACTACCGAGGGCACAGTGTGAGTTCGGCATTGGTCGCCTGTCTATGCGATTTCTCGACAACTGGGCCTTAAATAAATAAATAAATAAAGATTTTCAAAACCTCGCTAAAAGAAATTCATGGCGCCGTATTATTCAGCATCGAGACTTCCAAGTGTGGCTACATCAATAACTTTTTATGAATAAAAACTTACGTGATAATCGGCAAATAACATTTGCAAGCTGTGCAACTCGAGATAAAAAGGTTCGAGTAACAATATTTATGTCAATTCTTTTATTCTGAAAGAAATCTGTACATTCCCAACTAAGTAAAAACTTCCGACTTTTTCAAAATATACTGCCATATAAAAATGACGAACCTTATTGAAATTTTGTAAATATTTGACGCATAAAAATGACTAAATTTCAAGATATTTCCTTAGATGTATATAATTGTTATTCTGGTTTTCCTTATGATATCTCAACGCAAGTGTGTCGATATGAACATATGTCCTTATTATTTTTGTTTTGTTTGAAAATATTGATGGTAATTGTGCGAATGCACGATTTTCACGAGCTCTTACCTTCTTACCCCTTTCAATGATATGGGGACGGCTTATTCCGTCCCTATTATTTTTCGGAATATTTGCTATATGGACGGCTTTTGCCGTTTTATAATAGTAATAATGATAATAATAATAAAAATAATAATAATAAATATTAAGAAAACTATACCATCGACAATAATTAGTATTTGACTATTAGATTCGGAAACATATATAATTATTAAAATACTATAAACAAATAATAAAAATTATATCAATTAATAATTCAGTAATTTTTAGAAAACCCTCTGGCGATTAGGTGATTAATAAATTAAATATTTTATGAATTCGATTACCTAGCTTAACGCCGTTTTCCGGTATTTTCTGTACGTAGCTGTGAGAAACTCACCTAGTGGAGTGTAACTACGAATAATATGTGTTTGGCCCTTTTTTGATTAAAGTAAAATATATTTCATCAATATTTTTCAGTATTTCTTTTAAAATTTTGATCTTTGTTAAAGATAGGATATTTACCATGACTTTACAAATATAATATTCTAAACATACAGGTGCATGGAGGAACCTGTTAAGTCGTGACGGCTAACACTTTACCTTCGAGGGAACTGAACTACTCTTAAGTTCCATTGAAGAACCAGTCCGAAACCTAAGGCCTAAACCTACTCTACCGCCTTGTGATTTTAAACCTGTACCAAGTTCGACTGAGCCGATAATGAAAGTGAACCACGAACACTGGATCAGGTGCCAACGCCAAAACAGAGATGGACATCGTACGACACGTACCACTCAACAACCCCGATGGTGATAAATAACCGGTTTTCTGTGTTGCCTATCGAGGAAAGTGTCATTGGTTTTCAAAATGACCAGACAGTGAAATCTAGTAAACGAAGTGAACGTAACTTTAAACGTCAGCGTGGTGGGAATGTAAATGATTTAACTGAAACTGTTTAAATTGAAAGAAGTTACAATGTGTATCAGATAGGGTTACATCAGGCACTGACCATAGATCATGCAAAAGGTATTTTAGATAAGTGTATTAGTGGCGAAATACCGACTGGAAAAAATGAATAGAAACAGATCTATCAAGCCTGTAGGAGGAGATGTTGATTTAGTAGATACGGACAATATGCGAAATAAACTTGACACGAGTTGCGACGATTATCAGTGGCATAATGATGGGTGTAAAAAGGTCCTAAAAAGCAGCCAACGGTCTGTCAAACGCGTTTTAGGATAAGGGTAAAGAACAATGAAGATGATAAGGCAGTACCTTCAAATCAATTCACAAGAACATAACATAAATTATTAGTAAACGATCGGTTTTATATACTACATTATCTAAGAAATGAGCAGTGTTATGTCCCTACTGACCACGGCAATAAAAAGCATGAAACAACCAAACAAACTTCGGTCAGAACATGCCCTTCAATTTTCGATAAAATTCGGGAAGAGTCCGGAAATAATAAACAGACGGCAAAAATATATAAAGAATTGGCTGCATCAGAAAATGGCGAACAGGCGCTATCTGAAGCACCTAAAAAAGGAACAAGTGTAAAAAGTGACACAGTATATGAAAGATAGGAAACGCTTATCACAAGACGACATCTTACAGTGCCCTATTACTTTCTTTACAAGTTTAGATGGGTTTTGCATCAAATTTGGACCTGTCCCAAGTCTTCAGTAGTGATTGGGGATGCAAGAATTCCTAGACACTTTCAATAACTTAAAATTAAACATTGAACAGGACATTGTATTCCGTTTGCAAGATCGCTCGAACCAGGTTATAACTATGTCATAGAGAAAAAAATTATGATAACGGCAAAATTTGTACCCATTGCTGGAATCATATAAAAGAGGGGACGTTATGGAATGGCTCCCTAAAAAAACTCCAACATCAAATTGTTGGAGCTTTATATGAAACATTTTAGATACCTTATTGAGGGTGTTACGACTGCGAATACCAATTCCAACAACAAGCTAGATACTTTAAGTTGTTCTTGGTGTGAGTCCTTTTGAACAATATTTCCAGAGTCACATTGGTTCTACTCAGGTGCCCGTTCGTGTCTGAAATAATGCACGGAGGGGCACCTGAGGTCTTCCTCCACCAATAAAGCTGGAACGTTGCGATATGACCTATACTGTGTCGATGTGACGTAAAACCCAAAACAAACAAAAACAAACAGAGTCACATTAAAGATGATATAATGGAATATTCAGGCCGTTGGCTCTTGGAGCAGGCAGGGATTTACAATGAAAAGTCGGGTATTACTACTAATATCTCTGAGGGTTTCAATACAATAATAAAATATATGAATAATCATTTAAAAGATTTAAAATTTCCTCATAAAATAGTGAAAGAAAATGAAATATATAATGTTGTGCAAACTGCTATTTCTGAATGCGACATAAAAGGCGAAACAGAACACTGTGACAATAAAAAAGAAAACGTAATACAAATAAACACACAGGATGACTTAGCAAGTAAAGTTATTTCTGAAGATGGAGTGAGATTAGTCCCAGAAATGAATGCGTTCATGGTTTGCTGATTAAGGGACAAGAACTATACATTTACACTTTCCTCAAAGAAGAGTGTCAGTGCCCAGCAACAGGTACGTGTTACCATATAATCGCCACAAAGCACAGCATCGGAATAACAAACATTGAGAAAAAAGAAGAAATAAGATCGATTAGTCTAATGAGATACAAAAACCGCCCTAAGACTCAACGAAGACTCGGACAAAAAAAAAACAAAAGCAATCAGACTATGAAAACATAATACCTGCTCCAGACTCGAAATTAGCTAAGGCTGAAAACAATGACGGTGTTATGAAATACAGTCCGCCAAATACCCCTGAACCAACACCTAAAAAATATAATTAGAAACTTTGTTGAGTGAATCACCAAATGAAGATGACCAGCATGTTGTCACACCGCCAAAAGAAATAAAATAACTTCACCTTCTGTAACTGACATTTTACATGAAACGCCTACCTCAACTTTCGCGATGATTCCTATATCATTGCTACGTGGTTACCCGAATTGGTTTAAAGTATGCAAGACAATAAAACAATTGAATCTAATCAATGGCTGACTGATAAACATATAAACGAAGTTAATACGATACTTGGCAAACAATACAAAAACACTCAAGGATTTCAAGACACCAAAAATGACTCCGTATTATATAGATAACTACAAAACATGGAATACAGATAGAAAATTTCAGTCAGCAACTCCGCCATGTTCTCAGATTCACTTTGACGGCAACTGTCATTGGACATGCAGTTTCTCGCATAAGTCTAGTTGTGTGTATTATCTAGATAGTAACCGCCTCCGTCGTCGAGGGGTTAGAGTCGATGACTTCTAATCCAGTTACCTCTCTGGCGTGGGTTCGATCCCCGGGAGATGCTTTGGTAGTTTAGCGCGGAGGAAGGTAGTCTAGTACTGGTGTAACTCTCCAGGAACGATGGTTAGGAAACTACCCGCCTATATGACTGAAATACTGTTGAAAAAGGCGTAAATTGAAACAAACAAAAACAAATCTAGATAGTATGTCAGAAAAATTAAAACATTTGTAATTCAATGAATAAATAAAATTGTGTCAAATATATAGTAAAATACTTAATTATTGAATAACCAAGAATACATCTTACGATTGTGGATTATTTGCTATTGCAAACTCTGTTGAATTTTGTAATAATCCCAATATATTTAATTTGAACGTTACATACAAAATTGAAGAGATGAGAGAACATTTAATTTTATGTTTAGAAAATGGTAAAAAAAGAGGAGCAAACAACCCGTTCTTCAGCCTTTACGGGCATCCTAGGGGTATCGTGAAGGTGAAAAAGAGATGTGTTTTGGGATTGCCCAGTTTTATAGGACGAATTTAATAGATGCGAAAATGCAAATGTAGTGGTACCATTTAAGATGTGTTGGCATCAGAAGAAAAAGATCAATTACTTGTTGGAATTGGGAATGTATAAAATGTAAAAACATTAATTCATAAATGTTTTTTGCTATATTATTGAAATAAGTTTGAAATAAGTTGTTTCAATTTGTTGTTATTTATTATATTTTTTTTTTCATATCATTTTTCTACATATATACTTTATTCCAATGTACTGTTTAATTTAAACTTTAAAGCAGCACACCTCCAGATTAATGCTAATTTTCATAAAAATTTGAAATGTATTAATATGTTAACTAAAATAAAGTGACCAAAGATATTAATTTACCCTAACATTCCACGTTAATAACCAATAAGAGGTCAAATATGCAAAAACAGTCCTATTTGCGTTGGTTATGCTTAAAAAATATATATGTGCTAATAAATAAGGCAAAATTAGGCAATTATAATATATACAAGTTTTGTGTAAATTATTACATTAATCTCGGAACTTCTTGCTTTTTAAAATCTTTTTCTCAAGTTTGATTTTTCCTGAAATATTTCCGTTTATCTGGAGTCATGCAGTTTAAAAATGACATAATATACTGAAACATGTGTTAATTTATATGCCGTATTTTGTACTTGTATGTAATATGTTTAAAGAACTTCGTACAAAATATATCAAAAGAATCTATTGGAATCACCCTAGTAATTTTAAATCTATTTCTCTTATGAATACAGAAAATGTAACAGATACTCGTAATTTAAGTATTTACACGTTCATGCTTTTATTAAACGTCAGCAACAGATCGATTCACTGTCAATTTGCCATTTTTACATGCAGATATATCTATAGAATAATTCTAGGTTTATGCTTACTAAGACAAAATGTTTTGTAAAAATAAATTGCTTTACATTATAAATATTTTAACTGGCTTTTGATATTTACACTTTCTGTCAAGGGTTAACTCATCTAAAATGAAAACGGTGACTCGATAAAATATATATAGATATATTTATGTCATTTTATAAGACTACTTTAATCTTTATGGTCAAACAAAATGCTTTATGGTGTATGCATTATATTTAGTACTTTGATGATAACCTAGTCATAGATACCTTTAAAAATGGTTGCGTTGATGGAGACTCCAAATCTTTCTGTTCATAATGCCGTTGTTATGTAAAGATCACCATCATGTGCTCTATTTTTTCGTTTTCGTTTTTCGATGGGGCATTTATGTGTTGGTGAATGTATCATATGTAGCACTATGTATCATTTGTGGATAGCGCCCCTTTCCAAGAAAGAGCTAAATCCTTAAATTATATCAACATAATTATTATCTAAGAGCATCCAACCTCGTTAACCATATTATTATGGTATAAAATTAATATATTTTGTCGTATTGTAATATTTACATTATTCTGCCTCTCCCAAGCGATATGTCATGTGAAACCACTCTTCGTTTAATATTGTTCCCTGAAGCTCTTTGATTTGGTAATTTTATATGGCACAGTGAATCAGCTTTAATTGTATGAGCTACTTTCCCATTTATCAAAGAATTATTTCCCGTGGATACATATGCCATTTCGACCTCTTGTCAAGTATTGCCATGTTTCTATTTTTTGTATGTATATATATTGATGCTTTACCAATGGCTCTTTTAGGGCTTTAGTGCAAATAAAAGTTCTTCTTCTTCTATGTCTTTATTTTCTGTGTTTGTTCAAAATTAACTACTTCTACCTTACGGATATACGTTTTAAATACATGTATATAATAATAGAATGAATTGATTGCTAACTTGTATTGACCTTATTTATATATCCATTATCATATATATATTTTAAACTATCCCGTGTTTGACTTAACACATTGTCTAATACGATACCAGCTTTTCTGAATGCGATACAGCCGGTATCTCTATATAATCTAATACGATCCCGGCTTTTCTGAATGTGATATGGGAGTGGTCAATTCACGGTATCTCTCTATATCGTATACGATCCCGGCTTTTTAGCTCACCAGAGCTGAAGGGGGATACTCCGGCGTCCGTCGTCCGTCGTCAACAATCGTCTTCTTCTCTGAAACTGCTGGGCAGATTTAACTAAAATTTGTAGCATCCTAGTGACAGTCACACTTAAATTTGCTCATGTCATTTCAATTGGCCCCTTAAGGGGTCAGCAGAGCTAAAGGAAGAAAAAACCTTTAAACATCTTCTACTACATCACTAAAAGATGAAAAGATGGATGATCACCAAACTTTCTCTGTAGCATCCTTAGGTAGTCTTTTATCAAGTTTGCTCATATTAATTTGATTGGCCCCTTTTAGGGGTCACTAGGGCTAAAAATAGATAAACCTTTAAACATCTTCTTCTACAGAACCAATTGATGGATTATCACCAAACTTTGTCAGTACCATTCTCGGGTAGTCTTTTATCAAGTTTGCTCATATTAATTTGATTGGCACCTTTTTAGGGCCGCTATAGTTAAAAATAAAAATTCCTTTAAATGTCTTCTTCTACTGAACTAATTGATTGATGATCAGCAGTTTCTGTGCACTGCACTTCTTATCAATAAGATCTATCATCCTATTAAGTTTCAAGTCTAAAGCTTTTATAATTTATGAAAAATGGCCTGGACAAAAATAAAGTACGAAAATTAACAAAGGGCAATAACTCAAAAAACAAGAAATGCAGAGTACCAGTTCTAAGGCACTGCACTTCTTCTTAATGAGATCTATCACCCTATGAAGTTTCAGGTCCTTGGTTTTTATACTTTAGAAGAAATGGCCTGGAAAAGATAAAGTACGAAAATAAACAAAGGGCAATAACTCAAAAGATAAGAAGTACAGAGTACTAATTCTTGTGCACTGCACTTCTTCTTAATGAGATATATCATCCTATGAAGTTTCAAGTCCATAGCTTTAGGATAAATGGCCTGGACAAAAATAAAGTACGAAAATAAACAAAGGGCAATAACTCAAAAGATAAACAGTGCAGAGTACCGGTTCTTGTGTACTGCACTTTGGGTCATGATAAGAAGCACGCATACCAAGTTTGAAGTCAATCCATCTTATAATGACTGACTTATGCTCCAGACAAGCTTAAGGGGATGACGACGCCGACAACGACAACAACGTCGACAATAGTAACCCCTATATGTCGCCTTTTTCAAGGCGACACAATAAAAAAATGTGAATATATTTAATAAATTTAATATATATTTATTATTTTCTTGTATGTCTGAAACAGTGAAATGCAAAAATCGTGTATAAAATAAAATAATTATTTCTTTAATATCAATTTATTAAACAGTGGCCATTACACAAACTTTGGCAATTTAGGTGTTGACATAAACAGTGAGACAATCAACTAACAGTTTGACACCACTATTTAATCAGTTGTATAAACACTGTACTTAAGCAACAACATTCTACTAATCAGTTGTTTATTGGACCATTTAAATATTTTTGACAACAAACAATTAAAAAAAAACTTTTTTAATTTTACTTTTATTAAAGTAAAGGTTTATTTTAGTATATAATAAGTATAAAATAATTTTGGTATAAATATGATCTTGAAGAGTGAAACGTCCTAGTGTGAACCGTCTTGTGAAATAGTGAAACGTCTGTCTACCGGGTATCATAGCTCAAAGTATTGAGCTTGAAGTCAAAATCGGATAGTAAGTTGACCAATGGCAACATAAGAGACAATGTCTCTCGACCAATTAGAGAACAGATTCTATATCCTTTGTTCGACCTGAAAACATAAACAAATAACATTTTTCGGCATCTTTTTGTAGTTTTCTTTCTAATAACTGCAAATCGGCTCTTACTCGGTGGTATTAAGCTTAGCCACTTTTTCATGAAGAAACCAGTGCTGATAGTGAAAATTGTGATTGGCATATTTTAATTAGCCAGGTCAGGTGTTTCTAAAAAGGCTGATAACACTGTAACAATGTGAGGATACATTCAAATTTATTACATAGATAATGCACGTGGAGCTCAGCTCGCAGAGACAAATGAGTACACAGAAACTAGGTATTGTTGAAAACTCATTGTTTTACATGCCAGATTAAGTAATTGGACCCCATCCTTGTTTGTACGTGACTGCTGGGGAAAAATAATGTTATGCTTAATTAAAGAGGTGACACTTTCTATATTTTTATCTGATATCGAGTTGTAAGAGCCGATTTGCATTTATATGGGTAAGAGTTCGATAAGACTCCCTACTGTCGTCTTAATACAAACTCTTACCCATACTTAATTTTCCACTATCAATATGAAAATACACATTCCAGTCCGGGAGCATATAGTGTCTAGAACTTAAGATAATTTCGCTATTTCCTATATAATTTCATTAGTAAATACAGCATTGTCTGTGTCAAAATTTTAAAAAATGTCATGTTTTGCATAGAAATGTAAGTAATTAAGTTTTTTTTTCTTTTTTCATATATGTTTCACAAAATATCAACATTTAAATTATATAAATGTAATTATACCCATATATAATGTAAAAAGTACTTTTATGTCATATTCTATGATAAGTTAAGATCATAATATCCGATTTTGAAATATTTTTATAAGATTGTAAAACGTAATAATATATATTTATAAACACGGAAAAATGTATTACAACATAATTTTTGATATCAAAAGAAAGGAAAATATTTAATGTGATGAAATAACATAAAATAAGACTTTTCATTATTTTCGGATTTTTTGTCTTTTCGGCAGAAAGAAGAAAAGAGGGTATCAGATCCAAGAAGATTGATAAGATACGGCAATAATGAATACTTTTTTAGTTTCTAGACATACCGGACATTGCAGAAAACAGAAAATTTACAATTCGCAAATCAGTTAAAAAATTATTGCAAATTCAAAGAGTTGTTTGCGTAGGTTAACCTAAATCATTTCCTATTCCGTACAACAGAAGAAAATGTGGTCTAAGAATATGAAGAAGATTTGACAATTATAATTACATATTCATGTCATTGATTTACCGGACACTGTAAAAAACGAATTATACACAATTCGGACATCAGTACCAAAAGATATTGCTTATACAAAATGGCGTTCCCGTAGGTCAATTTTCTTTTTTCCATGGCCGTGGGCACCTGCTTTTCTTTCAACCAATCAAAACGAAGTATTTGTAAAACGCTTCAAATAGGTCAATAAGATTCATCACAGATGTTGCGCTTATATACTTAGGACCTTTTTCCAGTTTTCGTTAATAAAGTAAATGCATGTAATTAACAACTCTTTCAGTCAGAAATATTAATAAACCCTGTAATAGTGTGCACACGTCGTTCATCCAGGTGTTCGATACGGCCCCGTAGGGCTGGCACTATTTGATGATCTTGTTAATTTAAAATTTACTTTAAATCACATTTAGTTTTGTTTAATATGTGGTAGTTGGTCCATCTTTCCGATTCTGCGGTCTCACTGATTACCGACAAGAGCCTATATATTGCAAATAAACACGTACACATGTGTTTTTATGGTTGTTAAACATGCATGGCATATATATATATTTCATATCTGATAAGTTTTTGAGAAGATTTTTCTTGTTTTCTTTTATAAATAATTATATAATTATGCGTACCGACAAGAAAAACTCGTGTGCAATGCGTACTGTTACTGTGTACGTTGACAGCGACAAGAAAGATTAGTTATTTACAATATAATATAAATAATATAATCAGAAGCAAACTTTGTGTTTAAAATATCGAGTGAACATGTTTCTTAAAACCTTCATATTTTTATGCGTTTAAGATGATATAATAATGTATATTCATTTATTAGTTATAAAATATACTTAACAAATCGATTACCGACAAGAAAACACGCGGTTTCGTGCAGTTAACCGACAAGAATTCTTTTGAGATGCTATCAAGGGTTGCAACAAGATTTATTTCCATGTACAAGTATCTTAGTCATTATATTACATCATACCATGTATTATTTGTTATATTTCAGTTTTTGAAGAAAATGGATGATGACTTAATTCTCACCATTGAGAAAAGAAGATGGACATCGTGACTTACAAACAAGATGTGATGTGATGCATTATACGCTTGTATTAATGAAAAAAACATTGAAACCTATTTTGACCCCTCCATAGTCTCATCACGTGTTGGTTCATTTCTCCATTAGAAGTAAAGAAATAAACAGATATCCTCACTATCACTATAGGATTTAGTATTTTATTATCATAATCATAATTCTGCATTAAACTTAAAGGCAGTTACGCCACGCCAGAGGTTCAAAACTGTTTTTAAAATTATTTACATAATTCACAGCCTTGCTTTGAACTTATGGGCTTTTTGGCCCTGCAAAAGGTTGCAGAAAGTTGAGACAAGTTCATAAAAGTTATGTACACAAACACTTTACTGCATTACACTTACGGACTTTAACGCCGCACCAGAGGTTGCAAAGATGTTAACAAAACAAATAGCAACATTTTTTTTCTGGATTTGATTCCTTTTTAATGTTTGTTTTTATATTTTTTAACTTTTTTGAGTCACGTGGCTGATGTTCAGACTGTAATTGCTCCTTGAAAATTTCTCTTACTGTTTTATTTTTTTCTAATTCAGACCTAATGTTTCGTTTTGTCATCGGAGAAGTTCGGACATATTCTTGTTTTGTAATTTTTGCATTTCCATGTGTGCCACTGCTTTCAAGCGGGAAATTTTCAATGTACACATCCAATGCGACGAATGATTTATTGGAGTTGACAGGCATATTTTCAAACCATTAAAATTCTTTTTTGTAAGAATTATCCCTCTTTAAACTAGCATAATAACGTTTTAAAATTATAACATCATTATTTTCTGGTTGCGGTTGTATAGGAGCAAATTTCTTTTTAACGGTACATTGACTCCTTTTTTTACAACTGATAAAGTTCTTCCCCCGATTTTGTCCAAAAATGTTGTTTTGGTAGATGCAGATTTTGAGTCCCAAACCCCATAACTATCAAACAATTCCATTATTTTTCCATTTCTTTTCCTTTCAATATTTTCAGAATTATCAGTAAAAAAACACATTCTCTCTTTTGACTTTGGAAACCCCGAAATTATAATTTCAGAATCATCATCAATTGAAAGAAGGTCCATTAATTTATCACATGTTTTTCTAGCAACAGCAGATCGTTTTGATCGGACATGCAACTATATTTTTGCATCGGACATTGTTTGATAACAGACACATCGGACATTTTTGTTTGTTTGGATTTTTACGGCACGTCAACACATAACTGGCCATATCGTGCCGAATGCTATAATAGGCTTAAAATGTTATGTAAAACTTTGTAAATGACAATTGAAATGAACCAATTAGATCCTAGAATACAAGTCTATCACTTTCAAATAATCAATTGTGTTTTTTGATGTTATTGTATTAAAGAATTTTTTGTGTGAATTTACAGAATAAAATCTATTACGGGTCTGTGAAAAATCATGACATTCAAGATGAAAATGCTTGACAGTAAAATTTTCATTAAGTACAACCTACACAGAAAGGGGCATTGTCATTTGTGAGGAGATAAGAGTGGGTAATTTTAGTGTGTCCAATTCGGCATCGAAGAAGAACTGTTTGATCACGGCGGTTTGACAGAGATACAGATGGTGACACATCAAGAGACGGGTTTATATCGTGAAGTTAAAAACGGCATTGTCCCAATTTGCTTTCCATTCAGATGATACGAGTTTATTTATAGCCGGTCTAAAATCACAAGCAGGCAACAATAAGTCAGTTTTTTTTGAAAATTTAAGGATTGTTTAGCTCATGTATCTATTTTTTCATTTCCTCGTATACATACATGACTTGGAATCCAATATGATTTAACATATTGTGTTTTTAGTATATCACGAAATCGTAAAAGAAGTTTCTTTATCATGATATTGTCAGATTTTTTATTTTTAATGGATATTAAAACAAAAAGCGAGACAGAAAATATCACAAATTTATCGTGGGTATGCTGTGCTATGTATGACAATGCTAAATCGATAGCTTTTGCTTCAGCAGTAAAAATTGATGCATTATTTGATAACCTCATACAAGATGTAAAATTATTTTCAAACACAGCCGAACCTACTTTGCAACCTTCTTTTGAACCGTCCGTATACACATCGGAGATGAAATGCTGAACACTGTCGGACTGCTGCATGCTGGTCTACAGAATCTTGCATTTAAGTAGAATGAAAAATAGATACACCACACTATGTTACAATCGGTACGAAGTGATTTTTGTATTGGTAATCCAATGACCGATGTTGCGGCAGGTATAGCCAAAATATTTATAACTTTGAGCAATGTCAACGCAATCTTGTTGTATGTCTGGGACAACGTTTACATTCAATTCAATGTATGTTCTAACTCTGATTTCAGTTGAAAAATGTTCATGCGCAAAGAGTGCCACAGAAATTGCATTTTAGCGGTGAAAAATTTGATTTTTCCCTCATAAAAAATTTTTTAGATTCACTTACCCTAAATTTTTTTTTAAGTAAAATTTACTTCTGATTTTGGGGGGGGGAAAATTTTTTTTCCACAAAAGGGCTAGTATCAACATTTGGGGGGAAGGGGCCAAAGGTGGAACCGCACACCCCTTCAAAAATTTTTAATACTTTTTAGACCGCATCCCTTTCCAAAAAAGCAGACTGCCCAAAACGGGGGGCAGGGCCTTAAACTTAAATTAATGAAAATAATTTTTGCACTAAAACACCAAGCACGGGATTATTTCTATCATTTAAAAATCCATTTGCGAGTTAGGGTTTTGCTCTTGTTTTTAATGAAGTGAGAGTATCCCGGCCTCAAACCCGGGTCTGGGGCGGGGGGGATCTGGGGCCCCCCCGGGGGCCAACCGGGGGCTGTTTTTGGTTTTTTTTTTTTTTTTTTAAAAAGAAAAGGGGGTTTTACATTTAAAATAAATTGTGCCCCAAAACATTTTATTTTTTTAAAGACATAAGTTGAAAAGGCTTTTTTATCTTTCCAAAAAACTGTCCTTTTTCGCACTCATAATTTAAATAAACCCTTTTTGAACCTGTTGACCAATCGAGAATATATTACAATAAAATTAGTATCCTTCAATATTTTGCATGAAAAAAAACATAAACAACGTTTTTATTTTTCACTTATTTTCAGTCAAACGTAGTTGTTTTTGGCCTGTCATGATGTAATGAAATACTTCACTTATACTAAAATATATAGCCAGGTGGAATGATTTTACGACACACTAACACAGTTCAGATAGAGTAAAAGGCTTTAAAGCGTTGGTTACAAGATATCACAATGAATGATTCAGTGAGAAATGGGAAAGCATCATAACATAATGTAAACATTTTGTATAGGCAATTTAATATACACATTATTAATCATGGCATAAAAAAGAAATATAATTCTTTTTCGCTATAAGTTTATCAATTAAACTTGTGAATAATATGTTTTGAAAAACAATAAATCAAAATAAATATAAAAAACAATTAAATCGTATTCATTCATATAACTTTTGCATCCAAACTAACATTAACAAAGTGTTTTACTTTATAACTTATTTTCCGTTTTGGCCTGTCATGATGTAATGAAATACTTTACTTAAAATAAAATACAAGGCCAGGTGGAATGGTTTTACGCACAATAACACAGTTCTAGTAACGTTTTAAAAATGAAGCTTAATATATGTTCTTGTGGAATAAGACAGAATTAAAGAATGACGTGAAACAAGCGAAATCTTATGCTTCCATTTCAAGTTAGATTCCATCAATTAATTTAATTGCTATACTCTTTTAAAAAGTATGAAATTGTATGTGTTATTTTGTCAATGATATCACAATGTATTAATTTCCTGCAAATGCTCTCATAAACAAAACAACATTACAATTATTGATTGGTTCAGTGTAATATACAATTTACTAATATTTTATTGGTTATTTTTCGTGAAACGTAGTTGTTTTAGGCCTGTCTATGTATTGAAATACTTCATTTATAATAAAATATATAAGCAGGTTGAATGGTTTTACGGCACACTTAACAGTTCTAGCGAATAACGTTTCTTAATGTATGCTTATGTGGAATTAGACAATATAAAATAATGACGTGAAACAAGCGAAAACTTACGCTTCCATTTCAAATAAGATTCCAACAATAATTTATCTGGTAACTTCTTTTAAAAGGTATAAAGTTGTGTGTGGTATTTTGTCAATGATATAACAATGAATGATTTCCGGCAGATGGTCACATAAACAACAACATTACATTTATTGATTGATTCATTGTAATATACAATTGATTCTTGTTTGTTTGTTCGGGTTTTAACGGCACATAGACACATGACTGGCCATACCGCGCCGAACATTATCATTGTAAACATAATAATATTAAATGAATTGAGAGAAAGGCTTTACAGCGTTGGTTACAAAATACAGTGAAATAAGAATCCCTAATGAAAGCCCGACGCGGCAAAATTAAAAATGTTGCAGGCTCTGTTTGATTGAGCCTGTTCCTGGACGGTACTTTCAAGTGCAAACTACCGTCTACGCCCCTAGCACCGGCTTAAGCAGAATTCAACATTTAACATGAACTGGTCAAATTTAGAATTTTGAAACATCCGCAGATGTGTTCATATGGCAGTTATCATGGAACCTTCAATGTGACACGTTAGTGTCATTCCATGAAAAGCGGCATATGGTCCCCAAGTTAAAAAATGCGTGTGCCCTAAACGAGAAAATAATGGGCGAACTAAAATAAAATGGAAATTTTGAAAGGGGTTCTGAGGTTATGAACCTGCATATCACAGATATAACGTCAAAAATTTTAAAAAACAAATTTTAAAAAAGCAGGCCCTCATATTAAAGGTATTAATAGTATTCAGTTAGGAATACTGGAACCACCCAAAAGAAAGATGCCGATAGGTGAATAAAATACTTACAAGACAAACAATAATGTCGGCTGAAACGATCTTTAAAAGGATCGAAATTAACTCACTGATGAATGTACGGGGCGACTTTTTACAGCCTCCACACGGCATAAACAACGCTGATGTTGCGATAAAATAGAGTGAAATAAGAATCAAGATATCACAATGAATGATTCATTGAGGAATGGAAAATCATTAAATACTGTAAACATTTTGTATAGCAATTTAATATACACTTTATTAATCATCAAATACAAATAAACATATAATTTATTTTCGCCAGACCTTTATCAATTTGACTTGTGAATAATATGTTTTGAAAAAAGAAATCAATATAAATTAAGCCAGGCAGATAGACAGACAGACAGACAGACAGACAGACAGAGAACTTTATTTTCACTCAAGGTATTACAAATACAACAGGAGGATATATGAAAAAAAAGAAAAACCATCATTTATGCATTCAGTATAATATATCATAAAATAATGGGGGAATTCAGTCCAGAAATTCAACTTCATACCCGCATGCTTACTTTACAGTTAGTACATATGTACTGAAATGTCATTCTAAATTTAGACATTGGAGCAGATCACCTGTCAAAATGAAATTGACATAAATTCATGTACATGTTTATTATTTTGAATAAGGAATTCGAACCATATCTTGTATTATAGACATAGTTGTTTGTAATGTGAAATGCTAGTAGGAAATGAACTCCTTATTCTGGTTTATAAAAAGAGATAATAAAATAAAAAAGGTATAAATTATTTGATTTACCAAATCTATTTTCTCGTTTTGTGTAGTTCGATCAATTATGAAAATAAACAGCACGAAAAAAGGAGATGTGTTTTCAATTCTAAATATTGACAGCAAAGTTACAGCTAAAGATGACATGAAAAAGTGTGTTATAGGTAAAAAAATGTGTACAAATGGATGTTACCATGTTAAAGTAAGACATAGTACTTAACTTATTTGCAAATAATGCGGCACGGCTTTTTTATATTTGAAATGTTCTAAATATTGATTTATGAATTTGCATAGATTCGATAATTTTACTTCATCTGTTGACTGCATAAAGTTAATAAAAGAATGATTATTATATATAAAACTATAATTTCCTAGATAGGCATTTATTTTGTCGCTAAAATACTCGCAGTACATAAGATAATGTTGTTCGTTACCGGCAGAATTTGAATTACATAGAGGGCACATGCGGTCTTCATACCGTGTTCCACCGTAACGGTTTGTTTCGACTGGAAGTCGATGATTACTTGTTCGGAATTTTAAAAAAAGTTAAAAAGTCTGTCTAGTCAGCACGTTAAAGTATTTTTCATATTCCACATAGTGTTTAATGCTATTGAATAACAGACCTTTGTTTGAGAGCTGCATTTGATCGTTCCAGGTCTGTTTGAATTGGTCTATTAACGTCAGTCTAATTGTTTTATGGGTACATTTAGTTGCAATAGCCATAAATGTGGTCTTCCTACCGAATTTAGAATTCCTTTAATTTTTGAAATCCATTTAAAATTATATGGTTTAAACCTGACATGTTATTGTAAAGTAATAGAGAAATTTTGTGCTCTTTTTCCCAGTATCAATCCATTTTCAATATTTTCAATTTTGTCGTGTTGGGCTTTCTTTAGGGATTCTGTATTTATCTATTTTATGGTCACATCCGTGTTATTTGTGCCGTGTGGCGGCTGTAAAAAGTCTCCCCGTACATTTAATCAATGATGTTATATTTTCGATTCTTGAAGATCGTTCAGCACGACATTATTGTTGTATTTGTAGTATTTTTAGTTTAAACTTTTCGACATTTTCTAGTTGGGTGGTTCCAATATTCCTACTTGAATAATGTTGAATCAGCCTTAGGATATGTGGCCTGCTTTTTAAATTTGCCTTTTGACGTCTTATCTGTGATATGCAGGCTTTACAATCTCTGATCCCCTTTCAAAATTCCATTTTATTTAGTTCCGCCCATTGTTTACTCGTTTAAGGAACACGCATATTTTTACTTGGGGACCATCAGTAGGTTCCATGATAACGGGAGCATATGCCGCTTTTCATGGAATGAAACTTACTTGTCACATTTAAAATTCCATGATTACCGCCATATGAACACATCTGCGGATGTTTCAAAATTGAACCAGTTCATGTTAAATGTTGAATTCTGCTTAAGCCGGTGCTAGGGGCGTAGACGATAACTTACACTTTCCAGTACCATCCATGAACAGGCTCAATCAAACCGAGCCTGCAACATTTTCAATTGTGTCGTGTTGGGCTTTCTTTAGGGATTCTGTATATATCAATTTTATAATAATTATTATTACTTGAAAGTGCTGTGTCAAAGTCCCCGGGTATGATGACCGGGTTATATATATAGAGTCGCGATATAAAATATTCAATCATTTTTTTTTGCCTCGTAAAGACAAGTTTTCCCGGGAAGAAGGTTTTCTTGGTTATCTTTTTTATTTTAAAAATGTGGCTTGGTTTGTTTTTGCGGAAGTGTCTTAATGACTTTTTCAAAGAAATATATGTTTGTGGAATTTTCATAACTGAAAAGTGCTGTGGGCAACGTCCCCTGGAACGAAGACCGGATTATATATACGAGGGTTGTCCCAAAATGTCGTAGACTACATTATTTTCTCTTCAACCTGACGTCATAACTTAATAAAATTTACCAGATATCTTCCTTGGTCATTTGTTAATTTACCTTCTTAAAGTAAATAGCCAATATATAAGGTAACGCTTTTTATCAGGGTTTTATATTAAACGGTACAACATACCCGGAGCACGATAAAATATTAGTCAGTGTTGAGAGCATGCTTCTTAAAAACACGCCTTTAACTTCCAGCATAATAATAATTGTGGGAAATACATTCCTGTGGAACGACGTCATTCATGTTTACGTCATATCCCAAACAGACATTTATGTAACGCTACTTTGAAAAAATCTGTAGCATAATATGTAACAGCAATGCTATTTTGAAAATTCCCAAAATGGCGACGTCAGATGAAAATGCGGCGCAGCGCGATGTCATTGAATACTGTGTTCAGTTCAAGAAGCGTCCAGCATTAACTGACAACATGGAGAACATTATATTTTATCAAGATAATGCAATTTGCCATAGATCTCAGGAGACACAGCTTGAACTTGATGTGATAGGTTTTTAGAGACTTCCATACGCCCTTAGACTTTGTAGTGTTTCCTTATGTGAAATCACAATTACGAGGTCACCCTGAGGTTCGAAAATTTCAGGGTACTAAGCAAGAAAACTCGACGAGTGTTGAGAACATTAAAGTAGGACTATTTTGAAAATGGTTATGATAAATGGGTCGCCCGACACCGACAGTGGATCGAGAAACACGGAGAATACTTTGAAAAACATTTTTTTAAATCTTGTAACGTCATGACGTTTATGACGGCGTGCGCCGAGTATGTATAGGTAGCATTCTTTAAATTTTAATAACTTGGTCATTTTTGGAGTTTTTTTTATTTTATTTCGCATAGACACACATAAAAGGTGTATTGACTTTTCCCTAGCTTGACGACTCTATTGTTTTATAATTGATTGAGTAACAGACTTTGTCTACGATATTTTGGGACAACCCTCGTATATATATGTGTACCAATTTTATCATCAATTTTATCATCAATCGTATAATATATACATGTATAATATTTCATTCATTCCATAAAATACTATATGATTTACAATTTTACATACGGAATGAACTGAATAAATATTTTATACCATTACCAGTTTGCTAATACATTTTTACTATATAGAAATAATAAAGGCATGTGTTCATGTATGATATATACATGTATAATATATACATGTATAATATTTCATTCATTCCGTAAAATACTATATGATTTACAATTTTACATACGGAATGAACTGAATTAATGTTTTATACCATATTTAAACTCAAAACAAGAGCATTTATTTCCGGTTCTTTCTTTACTGTAATTACTCGCCTTTCTTGTATAGGATTATCCAATCAAAACATCATTTTAGTTAAACTAATTTGCATAAAGGTTAAATTGAAAACTATGCTCGGCCTTATATTATTCCAACCGTTTCAACGCCGCAATCTCTGACAGGTTCGTAGATGTAATCATTGAAGCTTAAATGAACTTAACTCCACTTAACTTGGCAATTTTGCACAGATTTTTACAAATATTTTACCGTTAATAAATGATTATAAAAGGAAAACCTTATCAAATGTAAATCATTCTGAGTTAATATTTTGTCGCTGAAAATGATGGAAGGTTCTTCTTTGGGATATGCTCGTTCTTCCCTCGGGGAAAATATTTTTATAGAGCGAATTGGCGGTAGATATAGAAATAGAAAGCAAAGTACAGATGATTTAGGTTTTGAAGACTTCTACATACCATGGAATTTCTTCGCTCTGTTCATGAAGGGAGACAGTTTTGTTGTACAGTGGTGTGTTCAAATGGACTGATGAATGGGTCCTTGCCATGTGCAGTGAAAGTGCGTAATACTGAAAGGGATACTGCGCCCTTATCCCGAGATTATGAATCCTTCTATAAGGACGGGAAAAGTCACAGGCTATACCTTAAGATGTAATACAAACAGAAATCATGAGGTAGCTTCAAGAAAATTCAGTTTCTTTGAAAGCTCAAAACTTACAATCCAAGACGTAATGGTTTTCGTTAAAAGCTACCTGACGGAAATACTTTGTATAAATGTAGTCAGCTTTCTGGCGTCAATTGCAAAAAACAGTTGACTGGGGAAGTTTTGTTAGGGAATTGTTCAAAGGACATTTCTATTGCAATATTCTTCATCGTAAGTTAAAGGGAGAGATCGAAATAGACAAATCCCTATTTGGCAGAAGAACGAAGCACCATAGTCAAAATCCTCGAAAGGAACTTACGAGATGTTTTTTTGGGGATGGTGGAAAGGGAGACAAACACTATTATCCTTTATTCTGTGAAGGTAGTCTAGTACTGGTGTAACTTTCCAGGAACGAATGTTTAGGAAACCACCCGCCTATATGACTGAAATACTGTTGTAAAAGGCGTAAAATGCAACAAACAAACAATTATTCTGTGAATGATAGATCACAAAACACTTCCAATCATTTAAAGGCACATTGAAGAAGGATCGACCATTTACAGCAACGGTTGGAATGCATATAACGATTTGAATAGTTACGGTGACAGGCATTGCACCGTTGTACACAAGAACACTTTCAAATCTCAGTACAAACATACAGAAACTAGTGAAATTGTAACAGTGCATACAAATCGAATGGAGGGGGCTTAGAAGCACGCAAAAGAAAACTTTAAAAGGATGGCAGCTACTAAAAATAAGTCAATTTGAAGTTCATATGGCTGAAATTATGTGGCGTTCAGAAGTCAAGGGTCGCTTTTATGAACCCTTCTTCGACACTCTGAAAGAAGTGTATACTTGAGATGGGCCCCTTCATTTGGTTTTAAAACACCATTATTATTAGTCTCCTCGTACATTAAATCAATGATGTTATATTTTCGATCCTTGAAGATTGTTCAATATTGTTGTATTTGTAGTATTCTTAGTTTGAACTTTTCGACATTTTCTAGTTGGGTGGTTCCAATATTCCTACTTGAATACTGTTGAATCAACCTAAGGATATGTGGCCTGCTTTTTAAATTTGTCTTTTGACGTCTTATCTGTGATACGCAGGCTTCATAACCTCTGATCCCCTTTCAAAATTCCATTTTATTTAGTTCCGCCCATTGTTTTCAGGTGTAGGGCACACGCTTTTTATTACTTGGGGACCATCAGTAGGTTCCATGATAACGGCCGTATGAACACGTCTGCGGATGTTTCTAAATTCAAAATTTTACTATTTCATGTTTAAATGTTGAATTCTGCTTAAGCCGGTGCTAGGGGGCGTGGAAGGTCACTTGCACTTTCCAGTACCGTCCATGAACATGCTCAATCAAACCGAGCCTGCAACATTTTCAATTTTGCCGTGTTGCGCTTTCTTTAGGGATTCTGTATTTATCTATTTCAACAACAAACAACAACAAATGGTGCAGGAAACTCATTCTTAAATACCGTATGTGTTTTTTTTTACTGCGGTGACTTTATTTCTGCGTATTTTGCGGTCAGTTTAAGCACGGCAGAAATAAAAGCTGCAGAATATTTCTCCATGCTTTCGTTGTTAACTTGTGACGATATGTGTCCTACAGTATGACCTGTGCCGTCTAAAGTTATAACGACTAACGGATGACAACGGTGGGCGAGTCATCGAGTCGTATAATATTGCTTTCGGCTAAGTATGTAATCGATGTACTTATTGTTAATTATGTCAAAATATAAATAAAGATATTTAAACATCATATATACCCGTTAGTTTTTTTGACTTTTTGTCATTTAGTGAGCTATCTCAGCAGTTTTTAGATGACGGTTAAGTTTTGACTTGGATAGCATACATAATAACAATATATAATTATATATATATAAGGAGTTTATTTCGTTTTTTGTGTCTGATTTAAAATGAGTATTCTGAACTTTTTACGGAAAAAAGAACCCGTCCCATCTGATGATGATGAGGGCCTATGGGATAAAATAAGGGCCAACAGTTCTAAAAGAGGTTAATTCAGAAATTGGACAAACTATCGCAAATACTTTTGGGACTCTTGAAACTTCGTCAGCTGAGAGTACTGGCAAAAGTACTGGAAAAAAGTATAATGTATTTACACCAAACGATGCAAGCAGAAATTGTATAATATTGTTAGGAAAACGGGCCTGCCCGCACTGTTCATAAATTTAGTGAACAATTTCCTAATCTGAATGAGAGCACAGCAAGATTCATGAGAGAAAAATACAAAACTGAAACAACATAGAAAAACCCGCAAACTTGATTTTTCAAATGTCACAGAAATTCAACCTAAAAAAGAGGGAGACCTTCAAAACTTGGCAATGATCTTGATTCAAAAGTTCAAGTATACATTAAAGTTATGCACAGCAATGGATGTTTTATTAAGGTATTGTACTTGCGACTGACAAATCGTTGTTTATTGAAAATAACCCTGGGCCCGATCACTCCTTAATAGACATTTGTGATTTAAGACGCTGACGGTCACGGATATCGGACTTCAGTCAAAGGAAAAGGGTCGTCTCACAATAACAAAGAAAATGAACTGCAGTTGCGTATTTATCGTATTATTTTGATATCAGCCGACATTCATAGAATTAATCCGATTTGTTTTTTCCTACAGACAATACCCGTGCAAATCGTTACAACACGTGGTAAAACTTTGCGACGATGTCTCCATATCGTTCCGACTGACTTGTATCTCTTAATTTCGGCAATGGCATGCTCAACACACACGAATACTGTCGAATATTCCTGTTTAATTTTCGACATTTTTACTGTTGTCGTGCGTTCATCAGTCGTAACTGAACTTCGGAATACGGAGTTACAATCGGATGTCTATTTGGATAAATTTTTTCACCAAGTAGAACACAGTCGTCTGGGAAAGGTAAATTAATTCCAATGTGGCGCATCAAACCGAACTGCTGTGCGTCATTGAGATACCCAACAAAACCGCAATCAATATATCTTATTCTGCCTGCATTGTCAATTATAACCTGGGAATGAATTGCATGAAAGCATCTATGTCCAGAATAATATTGTTGCTGTTGTGCATAATTAGTTCTGTAGATTTCATCGAAGTTCCATCTATAGCTCCTACGGCGGCACTTAATTTACCCCAGGTGTATTTCATACTTTTCCATTGGTCTACAGACGGCCACATGAATGAATGATTTCAGTTTTAAATAAAATACTGGAAAAAGCGTTCTAATTTCTTCTTTTACTGTTGACACACTGATATTAAACAAGGCTGAAAGCATATGATACGTGCTGTAACACCGAAACCACATCATAACAAGTAGAACTCTATTCTGAATTGATAACATATGTTTACGAACAGAATATGAAGCTGTTCGATTAGATCCAAAAATGTCTCTGGTTTTTCGCCTGTCACCTCAAAAAATTGGTACCGATGCTGTGCAAAGGAACGAAAGAGATTTCGGCCACAATATATATCATCATCTGATCCGAACAAGCGATGCCTAATGTCTAAAAGAGGATCAGGTGGCAATCGTAAGTGAATGAAAATGATACGTAATAAGTCAACGAATTCACTCGCATCCAGGGGTGGCTGCACTAATGCTGGTAAAAAACACAGTATGCTCCTTACTACACGATCCATCATTGCTGCAAAAGTAAAAAAATAAAAGTAATTTTGACGAACAAAAGAAGACAAAACCGATTTGACTTGCAGGAATCTTGTAGTGGCTTATGTGTCACAAGTATGGTGGCTGATTTGGTACACTTTGCGCGTTGCGATACCGACAACACAACCTTAATCATTATCGCCTTTTCTTTTTGTCGCCAAACGGCACGTTGTCGCACTGTCGCCCTGTTGCTAGCGAAGCACGTTAAACGGTGCGTTGTCGTGAGGCGCGTTGTTGCGATGTCCCTGTCGTTTGGATTATATATATAGAGAGAAATAGTCAATCCTTCGATTTGAGCCTAGCGACAATGTGACATCGCAACCACACGTCGCACGACAACGCGCCGTTTGGTGTGCTTCGTTAACGACAAGACGACAGTGCGATAACGCGCCGTTTGGCGCTTTGTCATGCTGTCGATAGCGACAACAAGACGCACATAGTGTTCCAAATCAGCCACCATACAAAAGAGACTTCAAATATGAATTAATTGAGGTTCATAATGAAAATGTTTGACATAAAATTTTAAGCTACTAAAGCAAAGCAATTACCAAAACTAGGTCCGCCACTGCAAATATCTTGGTAAAATAAACATTGAACAAGAGTTTTTCGTGCAACGTTCGTACATTACACTATTTTCTTACGCTACGTGTTAAATATATATCTTTGAGAAAAAAAAAATGGATAACAACAAAGGAGGTAAGTGGATTTAAATAAAATTCGATGGACTAAAATGCTTATCTTTCAGTGTGCTTAATTATATTATTCTTTCTTTATCTCGTTTTACTGTGTTTTGTTAGCACTGCCCTTAAATGTGTCCATTCCACAGGCTAATGAATTAAAATGCTTAGTTTTGGTATTCCCATACAATTATATATTACACTAGCTAAGCAAACAAGTTAAAACATTTGACTTATCTAAAACATTTGTTTTGTTTGTTTGGATTTTTACGGCACGTCAACACATAACTGGCCATATCGTGCCGAATGCTGTAATAGGCTTAAAATATTATGTAAAAAATTGTAAATGACAATAGAAATGAGCCAATTAGATCCTAGAATACAAGTTTATCTCTTTTAAATAATCAATTATGTTTTTTGATGGAATTGTATTAAAAAGTTCTTTGAGTGAACCTACAGAATAAAATCTATTACGGGCCTGTGAAAAATCATGACATTCAAGAAGAAAATGCTTGGCAGTAAAATTTTCATTACAACCTACACAGAAAGGGGAATTGTCATTTGTGAGGAGATAAGAGTGGGAAATTTTAGTGTGTCCAATTCGGCATCGAAGAAGAACTGTTTGATCACGGCGGTTTGACAGAGATAGAGATGGTGACATATCAAGAGATGGGTTTATATCGTGAGGTTTATTGAAAACGGCATTGTCCCAAGTTGCTTTCAATTCAGCTGATACGCGTTTGTTTATAGCCGGTCTAAAATCACAAGCAGGTAACAATAAGTCAGTTTTTCGAAAATTTAATGATTGTTTAGCTAAATCATCTACTTTTTCATTTCCTCGTATTCCTACATGGCCTGGAATCCAATATAATTTAACATATTTTGTTTTTAGTATATCATGAAATCGTAAAAGAAGTTTCTTTACCATGATATTGTCAGATTTTTTATTTTTAATAGATATTAAAACAGAAAGCGAGTCAGAAAATATCACAAATTTATCGTGGGTATGCTGTGCTATGTATGACAATGCTAAATCGATAGCTTTTGCTTCAGCAGTAAAAATTGATGCATTATCTGGTAACCTCATACTAGATGTAAAATTATTTTCAAACACAGCCGCACCTACTTTGACATATTATCACAAATTATGCATAAATTTCAGGTACTTTGCTTCAGAGACGAAGGAAATCTGTCAAGATAAGTAAAGAGGAGACGTTGCTTATCTTAAGAGCGTATTTGAACCATCCCATGAGCTGGCAAGAAATTATGGAAAAAGTAAAAGAAAATCTTGATGTTTTGCTCCCTAGTGCCAAGGAAGTGTATACTACGGGGAGCCTAAGATAGCTGAGAGACCGGATGTCCAGAAAAGTCAGCTCTTTGATCAAGAAAAGGCCAGAGGACATTACAGATGCGGATGTTAGGTACATTGCTTCTTTAACCATGCTGACTTGAATCTTTGCTTTGAATGGTTGACTTATAAAATTACTGTATATAAGCTTATGGGCAGCCAGCCATTCTCAAATTATTTTTACTTAATTTCTGATTAATATAGAAAGGTGTTAAGTATGCTAGGCCAGGCCTAAACCTAAGGTGGTATACGTCTTAAGCGAACAACAAAGTTCACGACATGTTCTTGTTTAATGCCCTCAAGCGTAGGTAAAAAGTCGCACTATCTACTGATGTTTTGGCAAGTTAACATTTTGAACATGTTTGATATGCAAACGAATATCAAGCTACACTTGGCCTAAAAAGATATTACAAAGGTAAATGTTTTGAGACGACCCCCGTTTTAATATCAAATTCGATGTCCGTGACCGTCACCGTCTTAAATCACAAATGTCTAATAGAATGAACTTTGTTAAAAGAAAGGGAAGCACGGCGTGCCAAGCAGACAAGGTGGACAATTTTGACGACATAAATTAAGTTTCCTGAACAGAATGAGAGACACAGTAAACAAATATGATTTCCCTGCTGATATGGTTATTAACTTGGATCATTCAGGACTTAACCTTATTCCAGTGTCAGATTGGACGATGGATACGGAAGGCTCTAAATGAGTTGAAATTTCTGGTTTTGGGGACAAGTGACCCTTATTCTGCTAGATAATCGTCGCATATACTTTAATTGTCGTCTGCTTTTCATTAAATTGCTATCATTTTAAAAAATTAATGATACAACCGGGGTATATTTTTCACAAGTCATTTCATGCTGATCGTTAAAAGTTCAGTTTCTAGAACTTCTTCGTGCGAGTAAGAAAGATTTAGATTCTTTACGTAAAGATGTTACAGATTTTTAAAGTTAAAGATACTTCTGTAAATACTTAATTTGATCAGCTCATGTTTTCTTTTGACCAAGAATAATTCGGAAACATTCTTTCAGAGACCAAGTACCTTTGACACTCATAAAAACTTCATTTCTGGTGTTAGGCATCTACTCAAGACGAGGACGCCAGGTCTCGTGCAAGTGTTGAAATTGTAGACGCTGGTGGCATCCTACAACCAGATAGGTTTCATAAATACTGTCCTAAGACTGAGAAACTGCTAGCACAAGGGTTTTGTTGAAGATGCACTTACTACACCAGACAAAGTTACTTCAGGGTTGTTTATTGGTGACAGTCAAGTTACAGTACTTATGAAATAGCACAAGGGTTTGTTGAAGATGCACTTACTACACCAGACAAAGGTTCTTCAGAGTTGCTTATTGATGACAGTCAAGTTACAGTTCTTATGAAGTCATGGCGTAGTTCAGACCCTTTTAGAATTTCAGCTTATAAAGATATTGATTAGTCAACATTTCCTGAAAGTGACTCTGCAGAAGAGTTGTTGCAAGCTCCAAGTGTTGTGCCGTGTGGCGGCTGTAAAAAGTCTCCCCGTACATTTAATCAATGATGTTATATTTTCGATCCTTGAAGATCGTTCAGCACGACATTATTGTTGTGCTTGTGGTATTTTTAGTTTCAACTTTTCGGCATTTTCTAGTTGGGTGGTTCCAATATTCCTACTTGAATAATGTTGAATCACCCTTAGGATATGTTGCCTGCTTTTTAAATTTGTCTTTTGACGTCTTATCTGTGATACGCAGGCTTCATAACCTCTGATCCCCTTTCAAAATTCATTTTATTTTGTTCCGCCATTGTTTTTCTCGTTTAGGGCACATGGCTTTTTATTACTTGGGGACCATACGCCGCTTTTCATGAATGGCACGGAAGTGTCACATTGAAGGTTCATGATATACCGCCGTATGAACACATCTGCGGATGTTTCTAAATTCAAAATTTTACTATTTCATGTTTAAATGTTGAATTCTGCTTAAGCCGGTGCTAGGGGGCGTGGACGGTAACTTGCACTTTCCAGTACCGTCCATGAACAGGCTCAATCAAACCGAGCCTGCAACATTTTCAATTTTGCCGTGTTGGGCTTTCTTTAGGGATTCTGTATTGATCTATTTCATTTGTATTTCTTCCGTTCTTCATAGTTATTCCATCTACGTTACCATCATTTAAAAAATACGATTTAAGATTGTTTAAAAATAGTGACAAAAGCAATGGCGATTCATTTTCTCCTTGGCGTGCACCTTTATTACAAGAAAGTCTAAATTGAAACGGAAGCGCGCGTTTTCGCTTGTTTCATGTCATCATTTTATTCTGTCTTATTCAACATGAACCTACATTAGGAAATGTTATTCACTAGAACTGTGTTAGTGTGCCGTAAAAGTCTAATGAAAGGGGTGGAGTAGTATTATTGGTATAATGCAGAGGTGCAGAGACATTGTTGGCGAGGAGGTATGTCACAGGATTCGTGAATCAGGCTTTTGTTGAGGGATTTCTTGATCAGCTTATCGAAGCAACACCTCTGAACTGTGATACATTGTTTGACCAGATAAGGACCCTGCGGGCGAATTTAAACAGAATGGACTGTCTCGACCCAGGACCTGTTTTATATGTATGTTGTCTTCTATCTTAAGACAAGATTTTAAAGCGATTAGAATAATTTCATATAAGCCTGTTTATAATATTTTATTAAAAAAGACATACAACAGATAAACACAATTAAAGAAAATTGTGTAAAAGTTCGGGTAATTATATGATATAAAATATTCTTCTGAAAAGTATGGTGGTTCATCAATGAAAAATTAACATTGATAAAGATCCATTGGACTTGTGAATACCACGCTGAAAACGTTTTCAGTATAGTGGTGTATTACTGAGTAAACATTACCATGTATTTTTATAACAGGCTCCCGTATTTCCGCTGGTAAACATCCGCGAATTTAACTTTGTTAAATATTAAATTTGGGATATTAGGTTGAAGAAAACAAGACATAGAAATATCATTATTTGAAGAAAACAAGACATAGAAATATCTTTATTATTTGTTTTACTTAAGGTATGCACATGCCTTTGTAAAAATCAGTTACTGCCTTGTTCATACCTTATACTTTTATCAAGTCTGAAGAAAACAAGACATAAAAAAATCATAATTATTTGTTTTTACTTAAGGTATGCACATGCCATTGTAAAAATCAGCTACTGCCTTGTTCATACCTTATACGTTTATCTCGACATTTCGTTATCTCGATATTTTTTGGACGGTCCCAATGACTTCGAGATAACGAGAGTCGACTGTCATTTGTTTTGAAAATCTATAAATCAAAAAAAAATTAAAAATAAAATCCTTATCCATTTATATTAGTTGCCATCCAAAACAACATAAGCAAAGTGTTTAACTGTATTAATTAATGTTGATTTTTTGCCTGGCATGGTTTAACGAAATACTTTACTTATAATAAAATATATAGCCAGGCGAAATGGTTTTACGGCACTACAACACACTACAACACTTTTCTAGTGAATAACGTTTTTTGTATGTTCATGTCAAAGTTACGATCATTAAATTTGTATCAGTTTGTTTAATTTGTTTCTTATAATAATACACAATATAGTTATCCATAGGAAAACGACAACAAAACAGAATACAAAAACTAATCTGTTGAGAAATTAACATATATACAGATACTAGGGGGCATGGACGGTAACTTTCCAGTACCGTCCATGAACAGGCTCAATTAAACCGAACCTGCAACATGTTCAATTTTGTTGTGTTGGACTATCTTTAGGGATTCTAGTTTTTCTCTATTTTGATAGTGTTTGATGATTCTAAACTTCATCAACAGCGAACAGTGTCACGGAAGTGGTGTCAAAGGAATCTCCCTTACGTGGTCTTGGAGATCGAGGTGGTGCCTCCAACAGGACAAAAGTTGTTTCCGCCGTTGTCGAAGTAATCGTGTCGCACTGTATTGGCTGGTTCCTTCTTCTCGCTCGACAAGATCGAAACATGATAACTATGACCAATACTCAGCCAATGCTCAAATGAAAAAGCTAAGAATCAGTAATATCTTGTATATAGTGAATTCTCTTTTGATTTCTGAAAATCAAATAAACACACATGTATAATTCAACAAAAAAACAAGTATTGGTTTGAAAAAAGAAGTACCGTTTGTAATCCTGTTTTACAAAACGGTAAAATACACATAAACGGATTACCGAATGGGATTGTAAGTAATGCAATTTTATTTAATTTGTTAGTTTTTATATCCGTTAAAAGATTAAGTAAGTAGTATAAGTAAGTAGTATAGATTTTGTCTTAAACATATCTATCAACAATATTTGCATTTGTCACGGTTTGCATTTACTTTATTTTCTTTTATTAACATTCCAAATATCAGGATGTGAGATGTTGTTGTACTAGTTGTTGTGGTAGTTGTTGTGACAGCAGACGTATTTCTTA
Organism: Ruditapes philippinarum; assembly: GCF_026571515.1. Taxonomy (NCBI): domain Eukaryota; kingdom Metazoa; phylum Mollusca; class Bivalvia; order Venerida; family Veneridae; genus Ruditapes; species Ruditapes philippinarum. The sequence continues at coordinate 124,319 of NW_026853236.1, forward strand.
CATCATCACTTCCAAATTCGTCATCATCATCCTAGCACCGGCTTAAGCAGAATTCAACATTTAAACATGAAATAGTAAAATTGTGAATTTAGAAACATCCGCAGATGTGTTCATACGGCGGTTATCATGAAACCTTCAATGCGACAATTCCGGGCCATTCCATGAAAAGCGGCGTATGGTCCCCAATTAATAGAAAGCGTGTGCCTTTAAAATGAGTCTTTTAAAAATCATTTATATTACTCTATACGAACGAAACGGTAAATATATCTGAAACAGCAAATGACTGACAAAAAGCATTAAATATATATGAACAATACTGTGATATTTGGAAACTTAAGGTAAATGTGTCAAAGACAAAAATCGTAGTTTGTTCTAAAGGTAGACAACAAATGTATAATTTTACTTTCAACACCAGATAAAATAGATAAATACAGAATCCCTAAAGAAAGCCCAACACGGCAAAATTGAAAATGTTGCAGGCTCGGTTTGATTGAGCCTGTTCATGGACGGTATTGGAAAGTGCAAGTTACCGTCCACGCCCCCTAGCACCGGCTTAAGCAGAATTCAACATTTAAACGTGAAATAGTAAAATTTTGAATTTAGAAACATCCGCAGATGTGTTCATACGGCGGTTATCATTGAACCTTCAATGTGACAGGTCTTCCTCCACCATTAAAGCTGGAACGTCGCGATATCACCTATACTGTGTCAATGTGACGTAAAACCCAAAACAAACAAACAAACAAAACCGAACCTATCGAGGTAGTTAATGAGTAAAAATGTCTTGGAATTTATCTAAGTAAAACAGATTATTTTCTGTAAAAAACATATCGCAAACCAAGCTACAAGAGCCATGTATAGTTCAATTTATCGAGGTAGTTAATGAGTAAAAATGTCTTGGAATTTATCTAAGTAAAACAGATTTTTTTTCTGTAAAAAAACATATCGCAAACCAAGCTACAAGAGCCCAGTATAGTTCAATTTTAAAAAAAGATCTAATCGTCTCAATCCTCAAATAGATTGACAATTATTATTATTTAAAAAAACAATTAAGCCCATTTTACGGCAATCTGGACATTATTGAGAGAGTACAACTACGGTTAAGTAGAGAAGTCAACAGCAAATTATTTGGTTTATGAAGAAACGGTTGTATGCTTCTAGCTATTTACATCGAAGAAAGGATAATATCAGTCTGGTCAAAATTATGTGATAACGACGGTGTAAATGTTAATAATAAATTGTCAATCCTTGTCTATAATAACTTACTTCGCTCAACAGCTGTTTGAAGTGATAATTTGCTTAAAAAGAAATATCCATGGTTTTTTAATGTCAAAACTATTTTAATCAAATGTGGTCTATCGCAAATGTGGTTCGACATCATAATTTGCAAACTCGAGTGGCTAAAACTTTCTGTTCAACAAAAGTTAAAAGATCTTTTTAAATGAGTGGTATTTTAAATTGAAAATTCGAGTTACAGTTAGTTTAATAGAGTAATTAAAAGAACTTTTGGATTTCAATCGTACTTGGCTAAAACCGCCTCTGTGGTCGAGGGGTTAGAGTCGATGACTTCTAATCCAGTTACCTCTCTGGCGTGGGTTCGATCCCAGGGAGATGCTTTGGTAGTTTAGCGCGGAGGAAGGTAGTCTAGTACTGGTGTAACTCTCCAGGAACGATGGTTAGGAAACTACCCGCCTATATGACTGAAATACTGTTGGGAAAAGGCGTAAAATGAAACAAACAAACAAACAAACAAAGTACTTGGCTAATTTAGACAGTTCGTTACTGTACTTTTTATTAAATTCCGAACAAGAATTTATCGATTTCCAATAGAAACGGGTAACTGGTCCAGAACTTTATACAAAGATTTTGTGCTAATTGTCAAAATAAAATTGGCGAGGAATTTCATTATTTACTTGAATGTTGTCAATTTAAAGAAGAAAGAAAACGATTTTTGAAAAAGATATACATCAACGACCAAACATTTTTAAACTAGAAATTATAATGGGTACCTAAAACAAATCTAAATTTGTCAAATTGAATAAATTTGTTAAATGTTTAACAAATAAAAACTAAAAACTTAACTTTTTACAGAAAATATTTATGTTATTTATATATATAACATAAGTTCTTCATTTGTAATTATTGAATAGCATATTTTGTTTGTCACCTTTTGTGAGCCTCGTATGTTTATATAATTTATTCTAAATTCCTCATATTTGCATGTATACATGTATTGAGAGAAATAAAGATTATGTGATGTTATGTTATGAGATTAAGTAAAAGGCAGTGAGATATGGGAATGCATCATACCATTATGTAAAAATTTAGTATAGCAACTTGATATACATTTTATAAATCATTGCATATACATTAACATATATTTCATTTTTGCAAAACCTTATCAACTGACTTGTGAACACACCTGCGGATGTTTCAAAATTCTAATTTTATCAGTTCATGTTAAATGTTGAATTCTGCTTAAGACGGTGATAGCGGGCGTGGGTGGTTGTTTGCACCTGACCAGTACCGTCCATGAACAGGCTCAATCAAACCGAGCCTGCAACATTTTCAATGTTGCCATGTTGGGCTTTCTTTAGGGATTCTTATTTCACTCTACTTTGTGAATAATACAGTATATGTTTTGAAACACAATTTATCAAAATAAATTATTATTAATAAACAATAAAATCCGTATCCATTTGTTTTAGATTTGCATCCAAAATAACATATACAACGTGTTTGATTTTATTACTTATTTTTCGTCCGACGTAGTTGATTTTGGCCTGTCATGATGTAATGAAATACTTCACTTATAATAAAATACATAGCCAGGTGGAATGGTTTTACGGCACACTAACACAGTTCTAGTATATTTGTGTTACGTGTACTAATGCTTCTAACTTGATGATTGTATATGTTGTTATATTTTCTGGACCTTCGGGATCATTGATGCCAGCACTATAAAGTGTTGAGAATTGAGTATCGCTCAAGTCGGTGTTAGGGGGCGTGAGGGATGTTGCACTTATTCATTATCCCTCATGTACAGACCCAATCAAACCGAGTCTGCAATTTTTATGTTATTTTGTTGTGATTAATGCTCCGAAGGATCACTTTGTTACCAGAATTTTCACATTTTTTACATATTGTAAACTGTGACTCTGACAATATAGTTTTGAATTTAATTGAATTGACAGCATCTGCCTGAATATCATTCATTGTGATATCATTGACAAAATAACACATACCATTTCATACTCTTTAAAACAATATACCAGATAAATAAGTTGTTAAAAGTCAATATGGTTAGAAACGGAAGCATGATTTGAGGAAATTCTAGTAAGTAAAGAGCCCATACAACCGTTTGGGAAACCTGTAAAGAAATTTTGATAACGTTATCTTTCAATGTTTCGTTGTAACCCAGAAGATACCAGATTAAGCGCTCTGGCAAAACGGGCGATGTAGTAGAAATTAAGAATTTCTTGTCTGATGAGTTCTTGGACATTTTAGATGTGTCCAGTTGCTGGCACTGGACAACAGGTCTGTGGCATCTTTCTGCTCCATGTGACTTATCTTCGCAGTTGGCACATTTGAGCAAGACACTGAATGTTGATTTTGCACAGGAGTTGAACCGTTAGAAGTCTCAGCAGTATCCACTACGAAAAAAAGAGTACTGGCGGGGACTCTGGAATTAGACCCTGATGTTCTTTGACCATATTGGGGACGAAAATTCTGTTTAGAATGAGTAATACTACAGAAGAGGAAAATTTCAATATGAATCTTACCCCATGGGATGGACTCCATTGCCCGGCATTGACGAAATATTTTGTCATAGAGCTGCCAATGGTTGGTATGATAAGCAAGGTACTGTACAATGGATGTGTATCGGTATATTTGGGTGATTCTAATGGATATTTCATACAAAAGATTTCGGCATAAATTTGAAATGCTCGGCACCATACCATTATGGTTGAGATTTGTTACGGAGTTGCTTTATGAATAAATGTAACTGTGCCTAAATTATTTTTAGAGATAGTTTTTGTCTTGGGCGTGTCTTTATTAAAATAGAGGGAAGCCAAATTTACAAATTGCATGTCCAAATTTTCTATAATTTGTTGGCTAACTGGTGGGTGGATGGTTGAGAAAGTCTCCAAATCAATATGCTCCATTTTGTTAACAGGAATGTCATGAGAGCTATCATCAGACTCAACAGTCAGTGGCACAATTTGGATCGCGGCAAGTTAAAATAGGGACTTCATCATCCTCAGAATTTGAGGATGGTGAGACAAGATCATGGTTTGTTTTCATCTTTGTTCACTTGATCCTTTGATGGCTTTTCATTGATAGTTTCTTTCAACTCATTCATCAGTGGGTCATTCTTTGTGACCGCTGTTGCGAGTAATTCTGCCACCCGACTTTCCTTTTTCTGTGGTTAATTTGATTGATGTGGGGATCTGCTTTACGCTAAAAGGGGGTTGCAGTGGAGGGTTTACGGTTAGGCATTCTAAATAACAGTGATAGCATATAATGGTAAGTCATTTATTATTGTAGTATTTACCAGAATGAACGAATTCACATGTGTTCAAAAATTATATGTGAGGGAATATTTCCATATCATTATTAACTATGTCATAATGTTCAAATATGAAAAAAATGAAATTTTAAACAGTAAAAGTGGCCTGACATATATCATATATTATATACTCCAAATGACAAAGAATAAACAGCTCTGTCAAACGTCTAAATATAGCAATGTAAAGTATATTGTTTCGCTAACTAGCCTCACAAAAACACCAACTATGATCTTCAAAATAAAGTAAAATGTTAAATGAACAGACAACATTTAATGTTCTGAGGTAGACAGAGAACTAAAAAGTTCTAATGCAAGTGTCAGCATACAACAGAGCACCTATGACTGAACTATTTTATACCTAAGCATTCCTCTATTGCCATCAACATTTACCCCATCGTGTGCAATATAATCTGAAAGATAACGCCTGTTAAAATTGTTTCTTGAATGTGTCCTAAAGTAAAATATGATAAACAAGATCAACAAGGAAAGGCGGCGTTCAATGAACGCAACCGTCATATGACCCAGCCACAAGAACCGGTAGCAAGGAGCCCAGGCGGACCCCAAACAAAAACAGGACAGGGCAGACTTGGTGTTTGCCTGCAATCTGAACAAAGTAATGAACTAGTGCGGTCTACATTGGCGTTATAGATTCCAGGAGTCTGCTTATGGTGTATTTCTGAAATAACAACTTTCTCACAGCCCTGTGAAAAGAGTAATTTTGTAAATTCAAGTAACTGCTGGACCAGCTCTTTTGGATGAATTGCTTGGTCTAAAAATCATTGCTTTCAATATCTAAGAAAACAATGTCAACTTCTAAATCAAAAACAACTTCTTAATCAAAAACAAGATGCGCATCAGACAAAATGGATTTAGGGTGATGTGCATCCTTAAGATTTTCCCCACTAATGCTAGTACACTTGGAATTCTATAGTGACGAAAATAAGCATGCATCCACATGATACCGTAACAAAGAAGGGGCCTGCTTCTTTGATATTCTTCGTTGAAAACTTAGAAAATAATTTGATGATAACACATGATTTATTTAAAATTGATTTAAAAATATGGTAAAAACGTTTTTTGCAACGAATAAGACATTATAGTATCATATCAAGCCGAAAGTAAAAATAAAAAACATCATAAACAACAACAAAACAACTTTATACAGACGATTCTTTACAAAATGTTTCGTAATTATTTTCCCGACCATACTGTATAAACACATGAGTATGAATATTTCGTTATCTTGCATTCCCTATTCGGATTATTATTCGATAGTATTCAGCAACTACCGGAATCTTTCAAATTTCTTGATTTTCCAAAATGCAACATTTTTTATTCTATCATACATTGTTTTTGAAGTTTGCGTTAGGTTAATGATGTCAGCGACCAACATGAAATTTTATAACATACTGAGTACATGACAATTCAAATTTTTAAGATACGTGTCCGTTTCGACTATGTCCATTGGTTCGTATGCTTGAATTCCCCTTTTAATGCAAACAAGATCCTGCAGAACATTTGATGATGGAATAGGGCTGAATTGACGGAATTGCAATGATCTTTTGCTGAATACATTTTAAAATATACCCTCGAGCTGCTTTTCGCACTAAAACTCCAGCTTCTTCGAATTGGAAAACAAAGTTGTAAATATGCATTGTTTGTCTAACTTGTATATGTGCCGGCAAAGTGAAATCAATAAATCTTATTTTCGTATCGCGCAGACGAATTCTTACCGTTGCAGCAACGTCATTACCTTTTATCAGTTCAACTTGAATCTGATATCAATCATATATTGTGAATAGCAGATGTTGGAAAGAATATGAAAAAATCCAACATATTTTAATTCACTGTAATTGCCAGTTAAACTCCAAGCAGAAAAATATGCTTAAAATATGTTGTTTTTAAAAGAAACAACCGAAATTATAAATTTTTAATGTCCTCACTGCCAATAATTTGTTTAATTATTTGAATCCATTATAATATATCCGATGTCGAATAATTTGTCCTTTTTATACCCCCGCACAACAAATTTATAAGGGGGGGGGGGGTATACTGGAATCAGCTTGTCTATCCGGCTGTCCGGCCGTCCGTCGGTTTTTTTCTTGTCCACCCAATAACTTAAGATTCCTTTGACCCACAGTCTTCATATTTAACATGTAGGTAAGTCATGATGAGTAGATGACCCCTGTTGATGTTGAAGTCACCAGGTCAAAGGTCAAGGTCACAGGAGCATTGACTCCGCCAAATAACTTAAGATTCCTTTGATCCACAGTCTTCATATTTGGCATGGAGGATAGTCATGATGAGTAGATGATCCCTATTGATTTTGAGATCACCATGTCAAACGCCACGGTCACAGGGGCCTTGACTTCAAAAAGCTTGACCGCCCAATGACTTAAGAATCCCTTGATCCACATTCTTCATATTTGGCATGGAGGTTAGTCATGATGAGTAGATGACCCCTTTTGATTTTGAGGTCACCGGGTCAAAGGTCAAGGTCACAGAGGCCTTGACTTCAAAAGGCTTGTCTGCCCAATAACTTAAGATTCCTTAGACCCTCAGTTTTTATTTTTGGCATGGAGGTTAGTAATACTGTCATTCGGATAGCGAGAGGGAGTCGGGGGCAAGGGCAGTTTCGGTTTAGGGATTATGACGTATTGTTAATCTTTTGAAGTGGTCTTCGAGTGTACTTGAGAGGTAGAATATCCTTTTGAAGTAGTCTGCCAATGTACTTGAAAGGTAGAATATCCTTTTGAAGTGGTTTTCAATGGCACTTGAAAGGCAAAGTGTCCTTTTTAAAGATGTTTAATTAAAAATAAAGATGGCGGATATTTGCATAATTAAAAATAAAGATGGCGGCTAGTTCCGTAGTAAAAAACAAAGATGGCGGATAGTTTACCTGGCAACCAATGGGGAGAGTGATGCATGAATGAGTGATTATAGGCAGTATGTGTGTATTGAAATGTTTTCTCAATAAACATTATTGATTAATCTCAATTTAAGCTTTTTTATTACTTTAAACATAGAAATTCGTGCAGGATTGATTATTATTATTATTATTATCATCATATTTTGTGATTATCATTATAACTATTAATATTAAAATTATTTTCTTCTTCTATCATAATCATTATTATTAAATCATGGGAGAAAACGTGGCAGAGAAGAACGGCTCAAATGTCGCCCATTACAGATTAATGTGCATGTTGGAGTTTTCATTACAAACGTTTTACGCTAAGGCAGTGGTGAACAAACTGGAAATGGTCGCGCGCTTACTTTGTGACGGCTGCAAACACGAATACCTGTCTCAGTTAAACTACTCGTGCATGATGCTGGACGCAAGCTCGAGCATTATTTCTGGGACGTGACTGAATCATTGGACGACGAGAAAATAATCGAACAATGGTACAGATCACAGACAATCACGGATCACGACCGTGCCGTCCTGGACTTATTCGTGCTGAAATACAGATGTAAGGACTACAGAGAGACAAGAATGAAAAACAACAACTGGCAGGGAAGCGTTTCTAAAACAGCCCAGACAATGCTGTCTATAGAAAAACTATAACGATGTGATAGGTAAGTTAAAGGAATTTGCTGTTTTGGCAAGTTGTATGTTTTCTCGTTACTTTTTTTGTGTTTATGAAAATCAAATGTTAAATTGACTTTGTTAAATGAGTTTCTTTCGTTAATAATTATCCTCATTACCCGCCTATATGACTGAAATACTGTTGAAAAAGGCGTAAACTGAAACCAACAAACAAACAAACAAAAGAAATCAAAACATTTCCTTGCCGTCTATGACGACGTCATGGCAACGGATCAATACAGCCCCTTGATCATTGATCTGAGTCCACATACAACGCATTCTGATTATAAACTCAGGTCAAACATTTTACCTGGACAGTTACCGGTTGTTTACGAACTGGAATAATCACTGAACGTACGGATAAATAATAATAAATATAACTTAAATCATTGTGATGGACAAAATAGCTCGCCATATTGACTTTTTGCGCTATTTGGTCGTTGCGGTTCCCAGTCGAAGGAAGCAGCTTTTCGCTATCTTTCAAGGGAACAGATTAACGTTATATCGGAAATCTGCCTGAATCTGTTACACGGTACATGTATTATAGAAATCACGGACCAGGACTTTTGTGAACTGAATAGACATAAAAACACTTTCAGAAAACTGGCCGTTAAGTCAGTGGATAACAATAAAAAAACGAGAATTGATGTACAAAGACGCTACTGGCATAAGAACTCTTGTGTCCGTATTTCTGAAACAATTGGATAATGATTCTGAGAGTGATTAATCTGCTAGCGACGACTATCAATCACCACAGAAACTAGCAACATACGACAGAAATGCAGACGAGAGGGGAGAAGGGCTTTCGCAAACTGAAACTTATTCCAGCGTGTCGATATCAGCAGTTGATTCAGAAACAACAACAACAACAGCATCAGCATCAACATCAACAACAGACAATAAAAGACCCCCAGCCATCCAGTCGGCCGTCGGCGACAAGTCGCCAGGAAATAGAAGCTTTCTCGACTGTTTCGCCGACGGTGTCGGAGAAACAGCATGGAAATCAAATGAATAGCTTATTTAAAGCCAGCCCCACTTCCGGTACAAAACAAAATGGCGGACAATTTTCAAAGAGCGTTTCAGAAGAGGGCGAGCGGTCAATTACTAAACGACTCACAGGAATTATAACTCACTCTTTTCCTAAACTTTTGAGAAAAGAAGCTTTATCTTTGTTACTATTTCTACTTAAGTACGGAAAGGGTGTGTTTCACGTGCAAGAAGGGTGGGGCAGTTTTCTCATTAATTGACGAAAAATGGATTCCAGCATCATAGATTATATATTCTCTTCTCTGGCGAATGAGAGGACTCATCACCGGCCTGGGGCTTTTAATTACTTTCAGATCGCTATGGACCAAATAAATGTGCCCGCTCACTTAATGCCAAAGACAACTAGCAAAAGAACAGACTTGTCAGTGAAAAAGAAAAGTAGAAAATGGCTTCCTTATTGACGATTTTTAACAACATTTTTTTCTGTTGTTCATTTTGACTTTTTTTTTTGCTATGCTTTTCAATATGTCATTGCCGTAGTATTGCCTTAGTCATTTATTTGTAAATAAATTAGTAATTTTATCTCATTTGTTCTTCTTTTCATTTGTGATAATAAGATAAAAATCGCATAATAGCTACTATTCCACAGATTGTTGTTGTTGTTGTTGCTGTTGTAATTGCAACAGATATGGGCCTGAACTAAACTTTGTTGAGTTTTACACGCTCTCTAAGCTGCTATAACAACACAATTGCAGTATTCCTTAAATAATATTTAATATGAAAACAAGAGATTAAACATCAGTATTATATATAAGTGAGAAGCAGATTTCATGTCAATTGTTAAAGTATGACATCTTATGTATTAACTATTCTTTTCAACAAAGAGTAAACATATCAAAGAGTAAACATAATTATTATGATTACAATGCAAACATTGAATCACTTAGAGTTAAGTAAATATACGCGTTATGGGGATTATTTACAGTATTTTTCACTTTCTTTCTAGAAACGCAGTAAGGACAATTTTTTCATATTCTGACTTTTTTATGGGTATTTATTATGGTATGTAAGTACCGTGTGCAGTTTGAAAGCTATATTCTTTTTATTTTGAAATAATTTACTTTTTAATACATTTTCAAATTTTCATAAATATGTTTATTAATGACTAACATTTTCAAACGCACCAAGATAATAACATTTTCCTTCTTACATTATGTGATTTTCATAACTATGTTTTTAATGGAACGTGAATGTAATAGCATTTTATTTATATGAGCGTGTAGTTCAGAAATTAAAGACATATTTTTGCAAAGACAAAAAAACACAAGTAATAGTTTTTTTCTTCATAAAGACATATTTTTTTAAAGACAAAAAACACAAGTAATAGTTTTTTTTTCACAAAGTCATTTTTTCCAAAGACAAAAAACATAAGTTATATTTTTTTTCATAATATGGTTGAAGTACCGGGGAGGGGGATATGAGGTAGTATTGTTAAAAGCCGTAAGAGGCAATAATGACCGTCCAAGCAAACATGTTTTGGTAATATTGTTGAATGCCCTAAGAAGAAAAATAATGACCGTCCAAGCAAACATGTATTGAAAAGCGATAAGTGACAACGGCGGACGCCCAAGCCAAGCAAAGGAGATATACTCTCAACAGAGTTTAGAGTGGCTTGCCTTACCTTTGTTTGTTGTTAATCTCACTTCTTCTACTGATAAAATGAGTGACCTAAGGAAGCCATGTCTTTCATCGTTGTCGTAATTAATCCTCATTGAAAACAAGTAATGCTCGCACCTTTCACCCACCTTTCACTACAAACTGAGCAATATAGATGATTGAGTAAAATCACTTATTCCGATTACGGTAAAAACTAGAAAGTGATTGGTTAGGTAAGTTTTTAGAGAGTGAGCACGTGGTTTTTGAGTTTGTCCTTTTAGTACAGTCACTGTACCGGGGGTTGAATTTCACATTTTCAAAACGCAAGTTGTCGCCAAAGGATATATTTTTACTTTAAAAAAAACAAACAACAAATTTCAACAGGGATGCAGCAAATTTCATCATGGATGCAGACATCGTAAGACTGGATGGAAAAACCACACTGAGGTTTGTTTTGTGTTTTGCACATACATTTTTAATTCAACAAGTGTTATTCCTCTAGCTTTTAAAGCAGCATGCCTTCATATTCATGTAAATGTATATGGAATTTTAAAAACAAACAAAGAACTACATTTTTTAAAAGTAAGACGTTGTTATAAGAACATACAAAGTATTTAAACATTAATGACGTTAATGGCAAAAGAAATTATTAATATAGGAATAAATAGCCTTAACTCCGTTCGTCACGCAAATGCATGCATATAATTATAAAAATAGTATAATTGTACATGATACATTAGGTGTACTTCTCGTTAAGTCGCTGTACATTTTTTTTTTTTATTTTCTTTAAATCATTTGGTTCATCTGCAGGCATGTTGCTTTAAAGAGGTAATTTCAGCGCTATATCCATATATATATATCATTTTCTTCTTTGAAACGCATAAATGACTAACTTATTTTACGATCTTTTTATTTTTTTATATTTATTTATTTATTAATTGCCATGTCAAGTAAGTCGAATGTATAAACGACCAGATTCGTAGATGTTAATGAAAACTAAAAACAAAAGACATTGTTATATGAACATGCAAAGCAATTTACATATTAATGACGTTTTATTTCTCTGTTGTAAATGTATCAACTTCTCTTTAAATCATCGTACATTTTTTCACAAGATTCATTAATATTTAATCATTTGGTTCATCTGCAGGTATGTAGCTTTAAAGAGATATTTTCAGCGCTATATCCATATATATATAACCAGTTTATATATATATAATGATATGAGCCGCGTCACGAGAAAACCAACATAGTGCGTTTGCGACTAGCATGGATCCAGACCAGCCTGCGCATTCGCGCAGTCTGATCAGGATCCATACTGTTCGCTTACAAACCCAATAGCAAATAGAGAAACTGATAGCGAACAGCATGCTGGTCGCAAACCCATTACGTTGGTTTTGTCGTGACACTGCTCATATATATTTTTTTCTTTTCAACGCATAAATGACTAACTTATTTTACGATCTTTTTTTTTTTTTTTTTTTTTTTTTGTGTGTGTATTATCTATTTTATTTTGGTTTGTTTTTATTCATTTATTTTTTTCTGCGAGGTCACTTAAGTAAAATGTAATAACGACGACATTTCATCTTGATGACACAATAGTCAACATTATTGCCATCAATATCATCTTTGCTAGCAACGTATTTGTTTTATATCATATTGTTTGTTTCACTTAATGCTGTTTATCGTATTAGCTTTTTAGATTTTTATCACAGTCATCATTTTTCACAAATGTTTTGTACTAATCAAATTTTAATAATACTTTTCGTATCACTAAATTTTAATGAAGGCTATATTCATTGTAATTGCAGAATTGACAATGTTGAAGGCAGCATCGTAGGAACGATCAAAAACACAGAGACAGGTTCGGAGATCGTTCTGAGAAGACCCGGACTGATGGCGTTTTTTAAGTCTTTCGGAGATCGTTCTGAGAAGACCCGGACTGATGGCGTTTTTTAAGTCTTTCGACCTGGTCATAACCAAATTCGAAGAGATTGTCGCGACGAGCCACAGTCCCCCTGTTGAGATAATCACCGACTCGGACGACGAGGCCACCACCCCAAGAAGGCTTGGGCTAGGTCATTCTTTGAGGAGAATTCTCGAATATACTCCATCGTATAACAGCGACAATGATAACGATGAATCTGACGAGGGGATATTCTTTAGCCAAACGAAATACCAGTCTTGATCGGAAGATTCGATCCAGTACGAGGACGACTGTGAGATCCAGATGATTTTAAATGATGAGAGTATGGAGGTGATCGACCTGACAAATGACGACGACGACGACGAAATACAATCAGAATTCGAGGAGGAGGATGAGGAGGAAAAAGTGTCGAGTGTCGTTGAGCTATGGGAGACGGACTATGATAGTGATTGGTCCACCAGTGTAGACATGGAGGAGGAAACGGAGGAGGGGTGCATATTGAATGCGAACGGGCCAGTCAGTTCGGTCATCTGACTGCTGCACCTGCCAAGCAATTTGCTGCAGGAGATAGGATATAATTTAGACATGCAGAGCTTGGCTCGTTTCAAAAGAACATGCACAAAAATAAATGATGTTACGGAGATGGGCGTCTTTTGGAGACGAAATATTTGCCAAGACTTTAATGTTTCGTATGAAACCGACAATGTTATGATGTCTAAATGTGTATATAAACTTTTAAATGAGTGTTATGTGAACGAAACTTTTGTTATTTAATTATTAATTGAAATTGTACTTAACCTTTTGCATGTATATATTTAATATACCTTTTCTTGTTTATTAAAAAAATGATCTAAAACATGCGTTCTTCTATATATTCATATACAAATCCTGGGATATTTAAGTATACTTATAATTCTACTTGTAATTTCGATGATGATGAGGACAGTTATAACAACGATGGCACCCCCCCCCCCCAAAAAAAAAAAAACAACCCACACTGTCCGCCCCCATAGATTAGAAAAATATACATAAAATTGTTGGTTACAATTGTTGTCATTATCACCTTGATTACATTTGTTATCATTTTTTTTGTGGTTATTGTCGTTACAAAAGCAACTGTGTCAAATAGGAGGCAAATTTCATGGTGTTCATTAATATTTAGGTGTATTCTCTTCTTGCGAAAAGCTCAACAGAAACTCTTGTACTCTCACTTGTTATTTCTCACTTAGACTACTGCAACGTGATTCTGTATGATATTTCAAACTGTGATATTGCAAAACTACAGCGAATTCAAAACATGTGTGCCAAACTAGTATTGAATCGTAGGAAAAGTGACAGTTCTAAGCAGGCGCTATACGATCTACACTGGCTGCCCATCAAGGCCAGAATACAATTCAAGATTCTTGTATATATGTACAACTGTCACGTTGGAAATGCACCAACTTATTTGACCGACCTGCTTACACCTAAAGTTCAAAAACGTTCTCTGAGATCATCATCATTTTCAGTTGACAGTTATAAAGTGCCTTTTAATAAGTGTAAAACTTTCAGTGACAGAAGTTTCAGTACAATCGGCCCGAAACTCTGGAATGATCTTCCATTAAATATCAGACAATGCTCATCAGTTGATAGTTTCAAGAAACACTTGAAGACTCACTTCTTCAGAGACTATTTTAATCTTTTTAGTCAAAGTCAGTAAAGTGTAGAAACTAAGAGACAATATTTTTCTGCGCATTAACTCTGTGATGAATATCTGATTTTACAATGTATTTATTATCCAAGTAATTTGCATGTCTTTTACCATGTCCTTTAATAATATAGCCATATTTTTAATTATTTTAAATAATATTACTTTCTTTTATTTGTGATACCATGTTTTAGATTTTAGATTCAGAATTTATTGTTTTATTATTCTTAAACTACATTTATTTATTACTTTTAATGTTCTGATGTGATATTGTACAACGCCATTGAATATGTATTATATGTAGAAATAGGCGTTTAAGCAAATAAAACAGTTTCAGTTTCAGTTTGTTTACATACAAACAAGGTATAAAGAAGCACTTCGATAGCCAAAGAAACAATACAATACATAGTATTTCTGATGTGTTCATAATGTATGTTTTTCTAAAAAAAGATTCAAGATAAGCAAAAAATTGTTTTATGTTATCTTGATTATTTTGAAAGAGACAAAATACACCAAAAAGAACTAATAGCCATGGTTTAAGCCAAAAGTCTTCCATATTAATGTGCACGGTATAGAACAAAACAAAAGATAAAGTTTATATACAACAAACTTATTAAACGGGCGCTCACTTAAAGAATGTACGAAAGGCTATATATTTAAAGCATAAAAATTACAAAATCAACAGCAAAACTAATACGAATATATACAAATGTACATGCTTAGCAAAATAACGCAGGAAACAGCCTCTGATAAAATGTAATAATCAAACAAACAGAAAAACCTAACAGAGAGATTGAGAAAAATTAAACAAAAATCATTTGCTTTTTTTATCGTTCATCTGAAAGTGAGTCTAGACAAAATTTGTTTTATTTACTAGAAATAATGGCACTTTTTTTAAATATGTCTGTTTATGTTCATGGCATTTGTGGAAAATATCGTCAGTGGTCTCTACCACTGTACCTGGAAGCGAACAACTGGTCTCCGGGTCCGTTGACAGCGTCGAAGAAATGGTGCATTCTGAAAATGTTCAAGCCTTCTGGGTAGTCTGCGCACTTGTCTCTGTCGGGTCACCGTCTGTTGCTGTCTGTACACGAGCTTGAACATAAACATCATCAACGCCAACAGACCAGCCTCTGTAAAAAGAGGAAAAGTCCTTTTAAGATCCTATAGTTGTAAGGTCGGATATATTACAACAGATTCCATTGACACAGCGGGGCTTGTTCTCGGCTTACAGCAACAATAAGCTCGCCTTTGTCTATAACGAATGCACAGACATACAAATGCTACTCCAAGCGTTTAAATTAAACATATTTTATTATTACCAGAGCAGCAAACAACCACTTTAATGGATGGAGATATAGTTAGACTGAACAACAACACAAAATTAAGGTATGTAAAACTTAATATTTTCAGACTTGCTTATTTAACAGATGCCGTCTTGTACAGCATTTCAAAAAGAAATCTGTATTTTTAATCGACGCTGTAGAGCATTTACTCTGTTTCTTTTCCCCATCTTAATTCATTTATACTTTAAGTTATGTCGCTGTAGAATTTATGTTTCTTATGACTTAATTTCGTGTTTGTTGTTGTTGTTGTTTTTATTACTTTTACTTTATCAATTATTATTATTATTATTATCATTTCAGAATTGAAATGTCAATGGCAGTGTCATTGGCACTATAGCCAATACTGCTACAGGTGAAGGGATAGTGATAGACAGAGAGGGATTGACTGCATTGATGCAGTCTTTCGGATTGTTGCTCAGAAAGTGCGAAGAGGCAGCAAGACAAAGGGCCCACGAACCAGTGGTAGTTGAAGTGAGTGACGACGACGACGACGATGACACCACCCCTAGATTGCCGGGATTGAGGCATTTAAGAAGAGTCCTAAACCACTCCTCCTCTTCATCTTCTGAGGAAAGTGAAGATGATGATGATGATGATGAGGGGATATCCACCTACCAAGGAGACTCTGGCTCCGAAAATTCAATTCCTTACGAGGAAGAAAACGCCCAAGAGTGGTCCTGCGACTGTGAGACAGAGTCCGAGATGGACGCGTTAGATATGGAAAGTGAGTTTTTTCAAAATGGAGATCAGCCTGCTAACATGACTGAAAATTCAATTCCTTACGAGGAAGAAAACGCCCAAGAGTGGTCCTGCGACTGTGAGACAGAGTCCGAGATGGACGAGTTAGATATGGAAAGTGATTTTTTTCAAAATGGAGATCAGCCTGCTAACATGGCTGAAAATGAAATTATTGAGATTTCAGATACAGAGTGGGGAAGTGACTTTCCTGAAAATGTAATTATTGAGATTTCAGATATAGACTGGGAGTCAGACAGTCAGGACGATTCCAGCTGACTAGATAACATGCCGATGGAGATACAAAGTAGCCAGCAAATTAACTCTCCATGACCTGGCCAGTTTGAAAAGAACGTGCAAATCGATGAACGCTTTCACAGATTCAAGCGCGTTCTGGATGAACAATCTCCAAAAAGCCTTTAGCGCGAACTTTATCATAGATGACGCTAGTCAATGTTAAAATGTGTAAGAAATTCTAAAGGAATGCTATGTAAATGGAACATTTTCCATTTAATGTATATAGTTTATATCATATATAATATATATATATTTGGAGAAAATAAACGTTCATACAGTGCTAAAGTATAAATACCCTAGTACTTTCGGCGTATTATGCCTTCATCAGGGGTGTATTACATGTATAATGTGCACACAATCGTTATTTATCTTATTTCTTGCACAGTGTGTAACAAACAATATGTCGGTGAAACCAAACTTCCACTAAATAAACGAATGAACTTACACCGCTCTGACTGGAAAACGCGTAAATTTAACAGATCCCCAGTTGATGAACATTTTCACCTTGAGGGACACAGTTTCAAAGACGTGTCCCTCTGTTGTATTGAACATAACACAAAGTGGTCAGATATAACACGGAAATCGCGCGAGACATACTGGATTCGCCGACTGAATACGCTAGAGCCATCAGGAATCAATAAAGGAGACTAATTTACACACCTATTCTCGCCCATTCTTGACAAACTTTAAAACCTAACTTTAGTCATCAGGCGGTGTCGGGGAGGGCTATTTTCCCTTGCCTGAGAGCTTCGTTTTTACTTTCACCTTATCGTGAATTTCCACTTCATATAACATCATACTGTTTGTAACTTGCATTTTCTTACATTATACTTATAGTAATAAAAACACAAAACGCCCTTATATGTGAAGTTTTTTTTTTTTAGTTTATATATTTTTTTCTTTTTTACATTAAACCGAGTTTATGCCATATTGACCGCAGGGCATATTCTCTTTTGTAAAGTACTACACAATGACCATTCAATAACGGTCTATTCATAATCGATGTAATTTTATCACCTTTCTAGCGACTGTGTTTCAGTTCAATTTTTGATACTATAGAGTACACACGTATTGAGATTTTGTGCTCGATTGTGTGCACATTATACATGTAATACACCCCTGATGAAGGCATAATACGCCGAAAGTACTAGGGCATTTATACTTTAGCACTGTATGAACGTTTATTTTCTCCAAATTTATTGTTTTTTTTCTACGTTCTTGTATCCTTCTTTGGATCCAGTGTTTTTGAAAGTATTTTGTAGATGCAAATATTTGTCACAAACCTATATATATATATATATATATTATATATATATATATATATATATATATATATATATATATATATATATATATATATATATATATATATTTATTTATTATCCATTAATATTTTATGAATGCAAAACTCTTGCGCTTGAAACTGTTTAAATGGAATCGTGACACTTCTCCTCAAATATTTTCCCTTAGAAGAGTCGTCAAAAAATAAAAAAAAGCAACAACAACAACAAAAAGGTGTACGTTCTACTATAACTTTAATAACAGTATAATAATAAAATGCTATGTCATCAGAACATACTAAGAAAGAAAAACAAACAAAGAGCACTTCACAGTGTTTATAAACAAGGTTATATGAAAACGTAGATAAGCAG